>NW_011961811.1:0-2503 GCF_000949405.1 Vollenhovia emeryi
CTCTCTTTTCGGAGGAGTTCAGCTCTCTACGCAGGAGCCTGTTCTCCTCCTCGAGCCCCTCCCCCTGGGTCGTGTTAGCCCTTGTGTGCAGGGCATCCGCCGCCATCTGCACAAATAGTGCTCCGTCCCTTAGCTCCTTCACGTAGCCCCCCTTCAGGTTGCCCGTTTTGGTGGCCAAGTGGTCAATCTTTTTGGCCACATCTATCATCTGGGCCATCAGGTCACTGGAGGGGAGATTCGGGACCATTTTTCGGAGCTCCTCCTCCTGCTTCTTCCTGGCGGCGGAGTACTCGGCGGGACTGTAGTTCCCTTCCAGGAACGCTTTGTGCTCCCGGACCTGCTGTTCAAGGTCCCGGAGCTCTAGGCGCGCCCTCCGCCTGGCCGCTATCTCCACCCCCTCGCCGGTGACCACTGGTCTTCCGGGTCCTTTGGCAGGGGGTCGATTTTTCACAGCGACAACTTTACGCCGCTTCGAGCTTCGACTTGAGATCTTCCCTCTCTTCGTCGCCCCGGACGCGGACTTGTGCGATCTCCCGCTCGCATCCGAGTCCCAGGGCGACGTTGAGGCACTCGCCGCCTTGTTGCCGACCTCGATGGTGGAGGCCGATGAGGATCCCTCCGCCTGATCCGCGATCCCGTCCTGCACCGTCCCCCTTGCCTGGGGGGGGGGGCGAGAGTGCACTGCTGCGGAGGTTGACGTAACAGTCCCGCAGAGCTCCAGTCGATTCGTCGTCGATGTCGGTCTCGGCTCGGTCCGAGCTCCCTGCTCTCTTAGAGCTTTTGGGGCCGGCCTTTCGCTTCGTGCCTGACGTCGACGGTCCACCTTCCTTACCTCCTGTTTGAATGTGGGGGTGCATCTTGGTTGATCCCACTTTCCCGTGGCGGCTCCCCGGTCAGGGCATGCCCTCCTCCTCCATTACTGGGGGAGGCCCCGAGTTCACCCAGGGGACCGGATATGGCACGGGCCGGGGGGAATTCCGCACCCCGGCACAGGCCTCCAGCCCCCTACTCACCCCCCGCTCACCGCGAGAGGGGCTTTCAGGGGTCTCCGTCCTCCGACAAACGGAGCACCGCCACGGGCGCCGCCACGCGGGGGGCCCCGCGGACGAACGAAGGCGTCGGAAGCAACCCCCCTCCCCTCGCCCCGTCCGCCGCGGCGACCGGCATGTTCGCGTCCTTAGCCGCCTCGGCAGCCCCCGCCCGTTGCGCGTGGGCGATACGCACGGGCTGAAGCGGAGGCCCCTTGGCTGGGCACAACAGGGGGCGTGACTCCCCTGAAGGACCCATCATCCGAAGGGGCCGAGCCCCGCCCGGGAAACGTCCCGGCGGCTCCGACCACCCCGCCACCGACCCGCCGGACCCCGACCTGGGAAACGTCCCAGCGGCTCCGACGGGCCCCAGGCCCTCGGGCCCCGCCTCGGAATACGTCCGAGCGGCCCCGGGGGACCTGTCACTTCCCCCTCCCCCACGTCCTAAAAAGGACGGGTGCCCCGGCGCCAGGCGCTCGCCCTGCGCGCGACACCGCGGGACATGTGTGAACCGTACTGCTGACACGATTGATGAAACCATGCTAATTTATAATGAATCCAGCCTCGCGAAGCTCCTCGATTATCGATAGAATTTCGTTGTCGTGAGCGTTGTTGCCAGCGAGACGAGAAGAATCGAGCAATCGAAGACGATCTGTCAATTCGTTGGGATCGTCCCAGTGAACGTAATCTACTTTGTTATCGGTTACTCTCATGGTTGACCGGACGCGGGTCGCACCCGCGCCTTTCTTCTTATCACCGCGAATGAGCGGACCGATAATCGTACTGTACTTGTTACCCATGATCGGCATACTCGCGCTGCGAACGCGTCTGTGAGCGTTTGTCGTCAGCAGTATACTCTTATACGTTTGCAAATCGTTTTTGGTGTATGCAAGATCGTCGGGGAGTCGTTTGAAAATCAATTCGTACAGACCGGGAGTACCGACGTACCTCGTTCCATCGATGATCATCGAATCGTCCTTGTCCACGTCGAATCGCTTGTCACCGAGTTTAGCCCCATCCTCGCTGACGTACACACCGTAAACGTGATCGTTCGCATTCTTGTTCTCTCCACTGAGAAGATCGCCTATGTATTTTTGTCCCAACGGTCCCAATTGACTATGCAACAAATCATGACCTTGCGCCGTTTGCAGAGTCTCTCTCGCGGACGTTTCGAGCGAGATCGGCACCTCATCCGTCTCGTACACCTCTTCCCGTTCCACGTATGGGACTAACGTAACCTTTTCTAACGGTGTGACAGTCGTTCGCGATTCTATCGGTGTAGATCTAATTAAAAAAAGGTAAAAAAAGGCGCCAAGTATAAGCTCCAACGACCGAATATATTTTGTTACTCTATCTTTTTTGCATCTCTACAAAAATATCTTCACTACAAAACTATCTTCTCTACAAAAGTAATGATATCATTAAATGGCGCCAACTAAACTAAATAGTTTTAAACGTGGTGGGGCGATGATTAG
>NW_011961812.1:0-2508 GCF_000949405.1 Vollenhovia emeryi
CACGCGCCCACACGCGTGTCGCGTAGTGCCGGTTGCCAATTTGTGCCGGCTAAAATCAAGAGGGAACCACTAAAAAATAGAATACTTTTCTTTGGGTGAAATATCTACAGCACATTACTGGAATATTTGCTGTATATTCCAGGAACATTCATAGAAATATCTACAGCACATTACTAGAATATTTGCAGTACATTCGTGTACATTCGTAGCACATTCAGATGAACATTCTAGAGATGTTTCTAGAACTTTTGAAGTGCTCCGTTGGTACATTCTATAAATATGCCTCGAACGTATAAAACGACTATTAGAAGATTCCTGGAATCTTCGAATGTACTTGGCGTATATTCCTAGAATGTTAATGGAACGTTTTTGTGCTATTTGGGTAACGGTTTGTGAAAATTTTTGCAATATAAACAATAGTTTTTGCAATTAATTATAAGAAAACCAACTCGGTTTTTTAAATTGTTATTAGTTTTTCATTTTTTGAATTTTTTGTTTTCTTAATAGGTTCATGCTGAGCGTTTTTTCATAAATTTGTGAAATTTTCACCGAATTTTGATTTCGGATGATTAGAACGGTCTCTGCGATCCCCGGCGCGTTCGTGAAGAGGCAACTTCAACCAGCTACTGCTCAACGAAATTTCATTATTTTTACATAAAATAATTCCTGTGTGTAATTTAAATACTATATAAAAACATGCACTAATTTTCAAAACAATCGATTTATTATTCTCTTAAAAAAAATCGCAAAATTTAGGTCCTTTACTTGACCCTCCCCCCTTAAGTTTGGGTGAGTACAACACACCCACACAACTAGATTAAAATCGGTGACTACAGACTGCCGGGTTCCCCTTGTAAGTCATTAATTTTTGTTGAAATCTTTTTGATAGGGTCTTTGTTAAGTTTCTTATAATTGGTCATTTAGTATCAATTGGTCATTTAGTAAAACTGTCATTTGTTGTATTGATCAATGTAAGTATTGATTTTTGTCCATTATTACTGTCACTTGACCTTTGTCGGCTTTGGTCAAAAGAATGTCGTCATTATTTTTAGAGAAACTTGAGAAGGACTGGAATCGCAGTCGAAACGTAGTGCTTATTACTAATAAAAGTTGCCAGTTGGTCAAATAAAGGAAATTAGTTTATATTTATATCTATTCCTATACGCATATTGCCAACAATTTTTACACCACTTTCCCTGACACGTTTCTGTAATCCCTCAATCAAGCCAACATGAACATATAAACCATTTCTTAGATTTTGAACTACTGTTTCCCTGGGAGTATGATTAAGTGTTCTTGGATCTAAAGGTAATTCAGGATGTGAAGGTTTGAGGATTTTCAACAATGCTCTACACGCATCTAGCGTTATATTGTGCTGTATATTCCACAAGCGCAGTTTTTGAGACATCGTATCAGTCTGAATTTCTGCATCACTTGTCTCACTAGTGCTAGAGATGGAAGTTTCAGAGCTACTACTTCTATCTAACAAGTTATGCCTGACACGAACCACCTCCTCTTCAACAATATGATCCATTTCTATATCATTTTCAGCATGGCTTAGCCTATTACTATTATTATTATTATTTGACAAACAAAGCTCGTCACAATTATTTGAATTATTCTTGTTAGAAATACTTTAAAGATTATTCTGGTCTTTGTTACTATTTGAAACTAACTCATCTTCTGGAAAATGAAAAGAAGTTGATAAGTCTACTTCTTCATCTAAAAACTGCAAATCATTCTCATCAGTGATTGCAGCAAAAACTGCTGAAGATTCAAATTGAGCCTGCCGTTTAATCTGCTTTAAACCTATAAATCTTCTCTGTAAGTTGCTCATATTAAAAAGAATTGTTATACTAGAAAATTCAATTTTATATTTGAATTAGTTAACACCTATGACACGAGCTCAGCTTCAGATGAAAAATGTTCAAACTACCCAGCAAACACCAAAGTAACAATTACATAACATCAATGCAAATGTTATATTGCATTTATATTGATGTTATGTAATTGTTACTTTGGTGTTTGCTGGGTAAGCAAGCTGGAATAAAAATGAAACTTAAAATTAATTAATCAAACTTAGAATAAAATAGAACTGTTATAACATTTTATAATGTTCACAGTGATGAGATAATCAGTTAGAATATGGAAATAAGATCAACAATAAAAGATAAAATAAGATTGTAATAGTTAAGAAAAGCTGAAGAAGTTTGACGCCAGCAACTGATTCCATCCAGATTAAACTAAACAATAAGTATAATAAAATATGAATTTAATATGAATTTAATATGAAGTAAATTTTGATTTCAAAAGGGAATTACTGTGCACTCATAAGTGGCAAAAGATTCAAATTAAATCTAGTCAAAAGAGAATCAGTTTGCTCTTCAAATGTACGACAACATATAAAGTGACATTATTTCATTCGAAAAGTAATAAAAAAAGTAAAGTAAAGTAAAGGGTGCAAATTAGAAATTTGCACATGGCTTCCTCATAGAGGAAGGTTTAGGA
>NW_011961813.1:0-2504 GCF_000949405.1 Vollenhovia emeryi
TGTAGACAATGTGCGTTCAGGGACAACTCAAATATGAATCACGAGACGTGGTAATGTCTCGCGCCAAGTATAAGCTAGCTAGAACCGAACGCGCGACACCGCCGTGTAAGTTTACGCGAGTACGCGAGTTGACGGGCCCACAGATTTTCGGTTCTCAGCAACGGCTGATCCAACGAATTTCTAATTGCACTCAATCGATAGATTGGGTTCGATTTGTCTTTTGGAAGAAACTAATAGGATACGTACACGCATTTGCAGTAAGCAAGGGATAGAACGGACGTCACTGTTACGAACAAATGCAGATAGATATATCCTATCTGGTTCCGCAGTTAGATGCGAATAGACATTGAAAACTGACTGCGTATAGGAACGGATAGGATTCGTAATTATGTCTGCACATAAATTCGGATAAGTTCTATTCCATTAGGAATCAGTTAGATGCAGTTAGCCTTTCCCTACCGCTTTTGCGTACATAATCTTATAGGTTCTGTAACATTTTTCATCTGCTTCTATCCGTAATTGCAGGGCCAAAAACGCATAGTAGAGCAGTCAGAACATGGATAGAATCCACGTTCTATTCGTTTCTAACGGAATTTTTACCAGGGTTTGCCGTCGGCAGAGTGGCTGGGTCCCGTAAGCACGGGCACGCGGGAACGGGACGGCGGGACGGGTCGCGACACACACACTGATACGCGCGCAAGAAATAATCTCGACACGGGCGATTAATATAACAGAGATAAGTTAATGAGGAAAGTACAGAGTGGGGCCTCCGCCGAGGCAGGCTCGCGGTCCGTCGACATTTTATCTCCCCGCGGGAGATTATTCGTGCGCGCCCAAAGACGCAGCGGCCGACACTTTGAGCGCTGGTTCGCCGAGATGCGGTAAGAGCTGCGAAAGGAACGCCACGAAGCGAAAGAACGTAGGCTCGTGAGATTCACGAAATTCGGGAGCGCCCGTTCGGCGCCCCTTCCCGAGGTCGCTTTACCCGTGGACCGTCCACGGTGATAACCCGTTAAGCTCATGGCCGACCCCTGGGAGCCCCTGCGCTTGGCGCCGACGATCCGTCCGCCACACGAAATAGTCGGTTCCGTCTCCCCTTTTGGAGCGGAAGCCCGACAACACGAAAATCCAACGCGAGTGCGGCGCGGCGCCAGAGCGCGAGCTAACCCCCTTCGGAAGCACGCGGCTTTTACATCGAATATATTCCTCGAGGACCACCTCACCGATGCGTCCCGTAGGTCCCACGGCGTGGTCTCGGTCGGCACTCCTCTCTCTCGTCTTTCTCTACGGCCAGGGCGTAAGGGCTTCGCCGGCACTCGATATCCGGACCCGATACGTCCTTCGGTTCCACGAGGTCAAGTACGCACGAGGATCCGCGAACGAAAGCGGAAGATCCTGCGCGAACGGGTCGATCACCCGATCGCTCGCTACGACCGCGAAAAGGCGCTGCGCGAGATAGCGGCGCCGCGGTTTCGCCAATGGGTGGACCGCTCGCTCGGCGCGTCGCCGGGCCCGCAGCAGTGTTCCGATTGGGGCTAGGCTGTTTTGCGCACGCGCGGCGATACGACGTCAGTAGAGTGCTTAGTGCTAGTGGAAAGGGGCACCGTTAGTACCCTGTTATCAAAAGTTTAAAAAGTATAAAAATTGTTTTTAAAAAGTTATAAAAAATGTAAAATATATACATATGTATGTAAAAATATATATAATTTATACAATTTAATTATTTTACAAATAATGTATGCCGAGACAGTATGTTCCGCCCCCCCTTCGGGGGGCTTCACCTCGTTAAAAATAACCCTACCCACCCTATGTCAGAGGTGTGGAGTGGAAGTGGATCTTGCTTCACGTAGAAAGTTGCGGTAATACTGAAGGAATAGTGTCGGTAGGTGTCGATAAGATAGGTATCCTAACCCCACAACTGTCAGACTTTAACAATATATAACTCTGTTATTAGTGCCGAGCGACAATTTTAACTTGCGGATTCGTGTTTTACAGGCAAAAATGCACGATCCTGTAAATTTTCATCAAAATCGGTGAGGAAGCCCCTCTCCTTCAGTATTACCATATTTCTAATAATAGTGATGAATAAATCATAATTAGACATTTATTTATATATTTATTATTTGTATCCTTTCTCAACCTGTATCTTCGAAACTATTTGAGTCCGGCCCTTATATACATATATATATTTGAAATGACTCGGGAAGACATCCCCAACAACGGAACATACTGTCTCCTCGCATGTATTTCCGCCGTTGTACTGTTCCACATGGGTTTGCAACTTTCCGTGAAGCGAATTCCACTCCACACCTCTGACATAAGGTGGGTAGGGTTATTTTTAACGAAGTGGAGCCCCCCCCGAAGGAGGGGCGGAACACACTGTCTTCACGCATGTACTTCCACCATTGTATTGTTCCACATGGGTTTGCAACTTTCCACGTGAAGCGAGATCCACTTCACACCTCTGACATAGGGTGGGTAGGGTTTTTTTTAACGAAGTGGAG
>NW_011961814.1:0-2504 GCF_000949405.1 Vollenhovia emeryi
GGGGCCCGATATCCCTCAAGCTCTACAGCCGAAAAGAGCTCCGGGTAGACCGAAACTGATACGAACCGGTCAGCCCGGTCGACCGAGGAAGCAGTACGCGACAGTCGTCAATGACGCCACTCAAGGGCAGTCAACCGACATCGATCAAGACGTCGCCCCGGAGGAAGCGGCCGAAGTCAACGACGACGTGTGGTTCGATGCATCGAATATGTGTACTGCGGAGATCCCTTTCGCTCAGGCCATATCCGGCAACGACAAGGAACAATGGAAAGACGCTATCTACGAGGAGATGAAGTGTCTGGTCGATCACGATACATGGGACATAGTCAGAAAGCCGCCAGACGCCAGGGTCATCGGATCAAGGATCGTTCTACGCGATAAACGCGGAGCGGACGGACATCTCGAACGTCGAAAAGCGAGGTTGGTCGCGAGAGGATTCTCGCAACGTCCCGGAATGGATTTTTACGACACTTTCGCTCCGGTAACACGGCTTGAATCGTTCAGATTATTAGTCGCTCTATCCGTAAAATTCGGCTTGACGATTAGTCAATTGGATGTCACCACCGCGTATTTGAACAGCAAGATCGACACCGAGATATTCTTGTCAAAACCCCCACTTCTTGATGAAATGCTTCGCAGAATAGTAAAAGAAGAACCGGATACAAGCACAGCAGCGAAGGCGAAAAAGATGTTATCCGACATCAAAGACGAGGATCAGGTGTGTCGTTTAAACCGTGCCTTATACGGTTTGAAGCAGGCAGGACGTCAGTGGTACAATAAACTGAGCGAAGTTTTGCGATCAATCGGTTTTGGCCACACTGAGTCCGACCCTTGCACATTCGTCGATAACACCGAAGCCACGCCGACGATAATAATGGTTTATGTTGACGACATCATCATCGCTTCCCGCGATTCAGGGAGAGTTGACACGATCAAGACGGAACTTTCGAAAAGATTCAAAATCAAGGATCTTGGACTAGCAAAATATTGTCTCGGCATCGAAATCCATCAGGAGGTCAACGAAATTACGCTATCGCAAACCGGATACATACAAGAGGTTCTTAATAGGTTCGGAATGTCCGATTGCAAACCAGCTTGTACCCCATTGGCGGTTAATTCAAAGTTATCTAAAGGAAAGAAGAACCTTGACGTCGAACTTCCTTACAGGGAACTCACTGGGTCTTTAATGTATCTGGCGACTGGAACGCGACCGGATATTGCTCACGCAGTGAGCTCCCTATGTCAATTCAACGACTGCTTCGACAACTCACACTGGTTGGCGGCCAAGCGGGTGCTCAGATATCTGAAGGGTACCGAAAACTTCGGCATCACGTACACCAAAATGCCTGACGATCTCACAGGCTACGTCGACGCTGACTGGGGCAGTTCGCTTGACGACCGCAGGTCATACACAGGCTTGACATTCACGCTATCAGGCGCCGCGATTTCCTGGGCGTCGAGAAAGCAGCGCACCGTCGCATTATCTTCCACAGAGGCCGAGTACCTTGGCCTCACCGACGCGGCGAAAGAAGCATTACACCTACGTCAATTTCTGAAGGAAATGGGATTCAACGCTCCTACTCCAATAAACTTATTCAACGATAATCAGGGTGCGGCTTGTCTATCGAAGAATCCCGTTCACCACGCGAGATCGAAGCACATCGACATCCGTTGTCACTTCATCAGAGACGCAATTTCCGAAGGAGTAATCGATGTAAAGTACTTGCCCACCGAACGTATGCCCGCCGACATGCTTACAAAGGCACTCAGTTCACCGAAGCACATGGATTGCTACAAATCCATCGGAGTTGGACCTATCAATCGTCCCTTGGCAATCGTGTGATTTGAGGGAGAGTGTTGGAGATGCCTATCACACGTTTACTCTTCGCGCCTCGCGCGGTCACACGCACGCAACGCCATCTCACTCATCCTACGATGATCCCACCGACCTTCACCCCCCCTTTTGTAGTATTACGCTCATGTCGGGTCTCAAGACATACGTGTAGATCGCAACTCATTAAAGAAGGCTTTTTTCACCTAACTGTATTCGTTCGTTCGATCCCCGTGCTTCCCATCTGTTAACATTAACATAATATTTATTCCCGAATTTTTATTATGTACATAATTTTAATTCCCGAATTTTTATTATGTACGTAATTTTAATTCGTGAACTCTCGTAGGAATTATAATTCCTCGTATTCGATGCCTATGACATAATTTTAATTCATGAATTTTTATTATGTCATAGCATAATTTTAATTCATTGAATAATTACTATTATAGTTAACATAATTTATATGCCTGCAATTATTATTAAGTTACGACATAACAAAAATACATTAATGTTATCTCATACCATAAAAAAAATGAATTAAAATTATGTCTTGACATAAAAGTAATTCCACATAAATTTTATGGTACGCTGTTTTATGGCACACCGTTGTGCTATTTATTAATATTTCTTAATAAAATTTTGTATGTTGAATTAATTTTATGTTGTATGC
>NW_011961815.1:0-2510 GCF_000949405.1 Vollenhovia emeryi
CGTGGTTTAGCCGAACTGAGCACACCATGTTATCCCTTCCACCATGGGCTAGCCTGGTGCGCGCTGAGCACTGCCCTAAAGCCACGGATTGAGTGGCACCGTCCATGGTGGAAGGGGATTAGGTGCTCAGTTCGGCTAAACCACGCCTACTTTTGCTTTGCGACGGCTATAGATTCCCAGGGCTATCAACCGTGAAAAGTAAAAAACATTTAGCGTTGGCAAGTTGGGTATGCTGCATCTATCGTCCTTGTTTCACGCATTTCTTCGAGCATCTTAGTTTCTCTTTCTATCTTTGTACACGCGATGGAAAAAGGGAAAAAGTACCGGACCGGTGAAATATCTCGACAAATATGGGAGATACGGAAAAGTCTTTCAGACAAAAGTTGTACGGTTTTAAAAGGGCTACATAATGGTAAAATAAATTTTCAAAAAAAATTAATTTTTTTATATGCTGTTATATAATATGCTGTTGCAATGGTGTTTCAATTATTGAAAAATTTTGTGTTACAATACACAAAAATTTTGTTACAATACACAAAAATTTTCAATAATTGAAACACCATTGCAACAGCATATTCTTGAGACTAAATCAAGTAAAAAAGTCCTGTACTACTTTTCCCTCCAACAAACAGTTATCGAGAGATTATAAGCTAAACATTGAAAAAGTTATAAATTTTCTCTTGAGTATCTCAAAAAGTATTAGGCAAATCAAAAAATATTTCAGACAAAAGTTGTTCATATTAATTAGTAGAATAAGATAGTGTAATAAACAATAGGGAGTTCCATTAAAAAAAAATGACGTCGACCTCCATATAACCATAAAAAATTAATTTTTTTCAAAAATTTATTTTATCATTATATAGACCTTTTAAAATCGTACAATTTTTGGCTGAAAGATTTTTCCGTATCTTCCATATTTTTCGAGATATTTCACCGGTCCGGTACTTTTTCCTCATCCTGTATATTTTTTATATTATATCATCTTGGGTTATAAACAATTGTGGTTGTTATAAACAATTTATTATTTTACGGCTGTATTAATTATATTAATGCAATATATGTATATTTCATTTTATTTTTACTACTAATTTTAATATTACATATGTATCAATATATTTTTAACATGTTAGTAATTTAATAATTAATGACACTTGTATTTATCATACTGGTGAAATCCTTTCACTTATTTCATTTTGATTATTAACACTATCATTGTTCATTACATTTTTTTATTAAGCCCGCTGCAGACGACGCTATTTTTCCTGCTGGATTGCTCGCAATTTACTAAATTACTAGGAATCCTGAGTGCTGAGTGGTGCAACGATGTTAATTTATTAGATTGCAAACACTCCAGCAGGAAAAATAGCACTGTCTGCAGCGGGCTTTAAATATTTGTTTTATCAGAGAGATCATCAAGGTTAGAAAGAGAAACTCTGATGCATTACAGAGTGCATGAAACAAGGATGGATTATAGCATACCAACTTTTCGACATTAAATATTTTATTTTTCACAGTTGGTAGCCCTGGGAAACTGTAGCCACAAAAGAGACGGAGAGCGCAGATATTTAGAGAGAGACACCGTCGAACTGAGCACACCATGTTATCCCTTCCACCATGGCACCACAGTATAACCAGTATGGGCACTCGCTCTTTTGTTTCACGTTCGCGCCGATCCGTACTGCGCATCCGACATGTTTTAGCTATGACCAATCACATTTTGTACGTGTGTTAGTGCAAAGTCGATGTGACATTAAAAAATTTGCAGTTTTGACGAATAACGCGTTAATACTTTTATTCGTTGGAGCAAGTAATTACATTAATTACTTTTATTAGAACATTTTTTTCATAGGCCATTTCCATTTACAATAAATAATGTACGCTAGTTCGTACGCGCCTTTCCTGGATACGATCCTGAAAAGGGCCCAGGCACTTTTAGCCGTTGATACACTGTTGGGGCGATCAAAAACATGGCGGAAAATTGAGAACGCCCAGATCAAAGGTGCCGACAGAGAGTGCCCATACTAGTTATACTATGATGGCACCGTCCCGTAGGTCCGCGTGTTGAGCGGACAAACCTTAGAACATATATGATATGGAAGGGGAATGCCTATTGTTTTCGAGAGAAAAATATGTCCGGAGGAAGTGAGAAAGAAAATCGTAGTGGCCTCTCTCTTGTGAGCAACTACTCGAAAGTGCGCATGCGCGCCATTTCAATAGTTCAATGTATTATACACTCACACACACACCGATGCTTGTGTGACAGCAAATGGCGCGCATGCGCACTTTCGAGTAGTTGCTCACAAGAGAGAGGCCACTACGATTTTCTTTCTCACTTCCTCCGGACACATTTCAATTCCCTATTCCCCTTCCATATCATATATGTTCTAAGGGACAAACACGTTAGGGTGGCGTCCCATGGAGCGGAATACGCGGAAGCGGAATCAGCGGATCGCCAATCGCAAGATTATTCTGATAGAGCCCTTTCAAAAATTCCGTCGAAACGGTCTTGC
>NW_011961816.1:0-2505 GCF_000949405.1 Vollenhovia emeryi
GATCGTTACAATGTTGAAAAGAAACTTGTATTCGTCACATCTCCTTTTATTTATGCGACCGGCACGAAGATGGCGACTTTCAACTCATCAAGACGAATAAACCTAAGTTCTTGATTGACGTCTTAGAAAAGGTTTTCTATACATGATTAGTCTTTATGAATATCTGATTTAATTATATGCGATGCGTCTTATGAATATCTAATTTAATTATATGCGATGCGTGAATCTTTTATTTTGAGATTTAAAATTCGATTCTAGATAGTTGTCTTCAATACGCAAATACATACAATGTATAACCTATCCTATCTGCCAGATTATAGGTTACGTGCAATAATTGCAATTATGAAATATTAATTTTCATATTTTATAATATATTTTAAATATATGTTTGATAAATATTCTGTACCTTACATCTTAGGCTGCATTCCGATAGTCACTGCTAGTACTAAAAGTCTATAGTATATGTACATGAAATATGAACTATAGATTACCAGTACTGGCAGTCAATATTGGAATGCTTAAGGCTGATGGCAGACAACTATCTGTAAGCGCTTAAGACTGACGTAGCCGTAGACTTAAGGTAAGGCAGAGAAAAACGTAAGCCGTGGAACACCGTATTCCTTACGGCTTACGTTTTTCTCTGCCTTACCTTAAGTCTACGGCTAAGTCAGTCTTAAGCGCTTACGGATAGTTGTCTGCCATCAGCCTAAGGCTTAATAACGACGTTAATTTTTAGAAACAAAGTTTAATAAAAATTGGTGACAAAATGACTGTGAATTACAATATAAATTCTTATTAAGATAAGTATACTAAAAAAATTAAGATATTAATTTAAAGAAATAAAATAATTATTAGTTGAGTTCAATATAAAAAAATTTGCTATATAGAAACTAGTTTAACGTTTTAATATTGATTATTAAATAATAATAATGTAACTTTATAATCTTCCTTTAGCATTTTAAAAAAGTAACGAAAAAGTAATGAATCGTTACTTTCTAAGTAACGGTAACGGTAACGCGTTACTTTTTAAAATCAGTAACGAGTAACGGTAACGAGTTACTTTTTACAAAAAGTAACGGTAACGGTAACGCGTTACTTTTTTAAGGTAACGTTCCCAACCCTGGTATATGTATATTACGGAGAAGGAAAACCTGATAATTGTAATGCATTTATCGAAACATTTGTGCATGAAGCAATTGATTTAATTAATAATGGCATTCTCTTGAAGAATTGTCGTTACAATGTCAGATTGAAAGCATTAATATGTGATGCTCCTGCTAAAACATATGTATTAAGAGTAAAAAATCATACCGGGTTTAATAGCTGCACAAAATGCATTGTCGAAGGCGAATTTATCGACAATAGAGTGACTTTTCGAGGAGGTGCAAATAATATCTTAAGAACTAATGAATTGTTTAGAAATTATGCCTATAGTTTTGATTACCAATTAGGTGAAACTATTCTTACACAAATTCCACATTTTGACTTCGTTGAAAATGTTCCACTCGACTACATGCATCTAGTATGCTTACAATTAGCAGTAATGACAAAATTATTACTTTTGTGGCTAAATGGACCACTTACTATTAGACTCTCCGCGAATGATGTAAATAAAATATCTTGTGCCTTAATTGAATTAAGGAAAATCATACCAATCTGATTTCAATAGAAAACCAAGAACTCTAAAATATTTGAAATTGTGGAAAGCAACAGAATTAAGGCTTTTTCTTTTATATTTAGGACCGGTAGTTTTGAAAAATGTGTTACGAAAAAAATTGTATGAACATTTTTTATTTTTACATATTGCAATCACTATTTTAGCAAGTCCTACTTTTTCTTCCAACTATTTATACATATTACGCGCGCAGAAGATCTGCTACGGCATTTCGTCGAACAATTTGAGATTTTATATGGAGTGCAATACATTAGTCATAATGTGCATAATTTATTGCATCTTGCAGAAGATGTTAGAAAACATGGACCACTAGATAATTTTAGTGCTTTCCGTTTCGAAAATTATATTGGAACGTTAATGAAATATGTTAGGAAAGGTGAAAAGCCTTTGCAACAAATAGCACGGCGGATGGTAGAATATTACTTACCTTTGAGAAATGAAAAGATAAAATCGTTATCACTCGAAAAACATCATGATGGTCCTTTAGATGTACATTTTAACATCTTGTACATAAAACAATATAAAATTATGCGTACTAGCAATTTTGTTATTAATTGTGATGATAATGAAAATGGATGTTGTTTATTGAAAGATGGAATAATTATCGAATCAATGAATTTTATTAAACATGAAAATGTATCATACATTGTTGGGAGACAGTTATTTTCTTGTAGCATTCTATATTCTGTTCCCACTCATTCTTCAGATATTGATATTCAAGTAGTTGAAAGAAAATATGAAATTAGATCGTGGCCATGTTGTAATGTACAAAGTAAGCTTATGAAAATACCATATAATGTTGATAAATTTATCGTTCTTCCTATTATCAA
>NW_011961817.1:0-2505 GCF_000949405.1 Vollenhovia emeryi
AACGTCACTGTTTCGAATAATTGTGCGTATATAGTATGGTTTCTCAGTAGCACGAATGTTTTATTAAGCATAATAATTCCAACCAGAAAACGGCCTTACGTTTTTCATGCCTTCGTTCTAAGGCTGATATTACATTATTATAATCGTACGGCAAATGTAATATTATTATATAGAGACAGACAAATTAATAGAACAAACTTTTCAGGAAACTACATTAGAGCCCATGCAGTGGGAACCCTCAGAAGACCTGAACAACACGATGGACTGGCAAGCTGAAGTCGAGAACATAGAACCAGAGGTACTGGTGTTACTAATTTATTATTTTGATATAATTGATTAAGGGGTAAAACAGCGAACAAAAACAAAAGAGTGCCGTGCGCTCTGAAGCGCTGCGGCAAAATCGATAATTAAACCATTTAAAATTTTATAAATTGTTATCCAAGAATGGCATATTGTTTTTATGACCCTAAAGTATCGTTTAAGCAAAAAAAATTTTTCGATTTTTTGAAAATCCTAGAGTGGTTTTACAGATAAAAATTCTCTTGCATTTCTTTTTAACCTTCTTTTTTTAACAATTTTTGCAGGCGATGGACACGTCGGAGTAGCATTTCCTAAAAAGGAAGGCGATGAAAGGAGACATAGATTTCCAGCTGATCCATCATTGACGTTTCACGGAACGAGAGATGAGAGATATTTAAATAGATGACACAATCGTGCTAGCCTACTGCAAGCTCTATTATAAAGGAATATCGATGTGTCGAGCGAACGACAAAATTATTATTATATAGTTTCCACTTTGAATTATTGACACTGAGAAAAAAAAACTGAGACCAAAAATTTTTCTTAATTCAATTGTAAGCCGCAGTCACGGGCTGCAAAAACAAATATTTTAATATTTAATATTTAATATTTTAATATTAAATATTAAAATATTAAATATTAAAATATTAAATATTAAATATTAAATATTAAATATTTTAATATTTTTGAATTAAATAAATATTTTTAGCAATTTTTTTTCTCTCAGCTTTGTGTGTGATTTGTATAAGAATAAATATACAGAGAAATAATAAAGCTTATATAAGCTTTATTATTATACATATGTATGTATATAGAGAGATATATATAGAAATATTATACATATATATATAGAGAATACAATGTTTTGGGAGTTGTCAGTGGTCGAGTAAAAACAACAACATATATTACAGTATGTTTAATGAACAGAAAAGTAAAACGCTGTAGCACTTATAAAGAAAACGTTCTGTGTGTGTAGTTCACTGCAGGCTAAGGTTAAGGTTCGATAGCTAGAGAGGAAACTTAGTAAGAATTATATAACCAGTGCATGCCGTGAGGCGGCGCTACATGAAACTAACAATGAATGAAAAACGGGAATAATTCAAATCCAATACAATGGAATAATAAATTGTACGACACGAGGTGCCGACGGATATACGCTCTCCTTCCTGCCGACACTTTAGGCGGCGTATCGTTGCTTTTTACCGGCGCTCGCGGCACCTCGGAAGTTGCGATAGCTAAATATTTTGCTACTGTGCCTATCGTATCAGGTTCGACAGCAAACCGTTCGCTGTGGCTTAGAAATTTATGGTAGCAAAATATTTTTTAGCAAACCATGATCAGCTGCGGCAGCGAAAATTTGGTTTCCGTGTGTGTGTTAATTTTATTTTGCCGATACAATATTTTTCTTGACGTTATCTATTTTTCTTTGCGTATTTTTTAATGGTATTACACGGTGAGTTCCATAGAACGTCACGAAATGCAATTAGAACTCATATTTCTCGCGATTCTATAATCTACTGTCTTCTTAATACTCCTAGAAAACTTTATTGCATTTCGCAAGACTGTTGCTCTTGTTAGAGATATATAACTTACGACGTGGAATGATTTGTGAAAGTCCTCTTTGACTCGCAAGGAACTCGTCACGGTCTTTTATATGTCTTTATAGTGTCTTCGGGAAGTCCTGCTCCCAGTGATAACCTGACTTCGAGTTAATCCGAAATCTGGCTTAGCTATTGTTTCTCGAGTTTCCTGATTTCCTTGCACATGCAAGAAACTCCTAAATTGGAACACTCGCTGGGAAAAAGACTCGTCGAGGCATTTGATATACAATTTGGTTAACATTACTATTATTAGATACAAATTTAAAAAGTTAATTAGAATTGCATTACGATTTTTTTTTACATAGGCACAGACGATAATTAATTGCGGAACGAACAATACTGAAAAATCTATCCCTCTCCTACAAACTAGAACCGGACCTGTGGCACACCATAGACCGGATTACACACGAGCAAGCCACCCGCTCGGCAGAATTAAAAACTAAAACACAAAAAGAAAAATTTGCAAAAATGAAACCACACACGCAAACAGCAGCTCCTCCCCTGACAGTAAAGAACCTTAGTAGTCAGACCCTTTCACCCGCCGAAACAGCCATCCTTGCCAAAGGACACAACTTTGCAGTCACCCCCTCCAGGATCCCGACAG
>NW_011961818.1:0-2505 GCF_000949405.1 Vollenhovia emeryi
CACACAGTCGCAGCTTTCCTATACAAATTATTGCTGTAATATACAACGCTCAATCTGTCCAGCACGAAAGAAATAATATTATCAAGATTCCTGAAGCTCTCAGAATCTGTAGGGCTCGGTTCGACTCCGTCGAATCGAGAGATGCAACTGCACAAGAAGGTGAACAAACGATAAACACACGCTTTCCTCGTACACGTGTTCAGATAGTACGCCTACGTTGTAAGTTAAATTGCGACACGTGTTCCACGATTGTCTCCAACGCTTACATTCGGATTCCTTCGTTTCACGAATGATCCACTCGACATTCCGCTTCATAATTTTCCTAGTAACAGCGCACGCTTTCGCCAGTAGAGTTTTAACGGAAAACTTACATACCAGACTGACGAATCTGCATTTTATCACCACGGCGTTGTACAAGTCCCTCTTAACTGTACAGAGTTTGCCCAGGCACGACTTGCACTTGACCGACACGTGCGTGGAGTAAAATTCATCTCTGTTCATGTGTACAAACAAATTCATTAGTTCCAGCAAGACGCCAGTGTCGAGCAAACGCTCGAGCGTGCTCTTGTCGGTGTCCACGCGCTTTTCCCAGTAAGCGAGCACAGGCTCGAATATCTCCACGGCGCTGATCGCATTCCATCGAAGACCTCCCGCGTACCGTACTTCCGCGCAAAGTTTGTGTCGCGGTCGACGATACTTTGTATACTTTTGGCACTGTCGCCGACAATACCCTCCATCGGCACTAAAAGGGTCGTGCACAAGCTGCGAAATTGTCGAAAGCACTGCCGACATTCCTCGTCCTCTGCCAGAAGTGTCTCGAAATAACTGAACAGTTCACAGTTCTCCACAGTACTCCACACTGTTCTCACAGTTTTATGGAAGCGAATGCTTCCATAAAAACCAACTTCCAGAGCACATACAATAATGTACAGCAAATGTTTCAATATAACCTAAAATAATAAGACAACAGTAAAGACAACCTTAAAGCGATAACTTATAGACCCGGCTTCGCGCGGGCTCAAAAGCTAGTAAAAGCAGGGCACTATTGCTACCTGGGTTACTCTGCCAAATAAACTCGTGTCCCACGTCCAGGGTAACACGTACGTCACTTCCAAGCCTAAGTATTCTCCCCGTGCCCCTCCGCCGATCGTCACGCTCGCCTGTTGCGATCCGGTGGGGGTCACGTGACCTCTTTCTACCAATGGCGTGTTGTGTCTGTTACTGAGCGCGAGCTGATACTGTTTCCATATCTTCAGTATTTACCAAGATTATACGCGCGCGTAACAAAAGCGTACGTATCATTTCCGTACCTCGAGTCACACCTGAGATCATACGCGTGCGAAAGGAAACCGAATGATACTGTAAAAGATATTATAGTGTTGATCTCAGTATTTTACGGATGATCACAGTACGATGAGTATGAAAATGGGATGATACTCAGAATATCATGTGCTGTTAGGGTTTACTCTAATAATGCGTCATCGCACGTATCCGTGAGAAAAAGTTATAATCTCTCGCATGATAAACTGTATTCTCGGAATTTATCATAAAATGTCGGAGTAGCTTTCTGACCACAACTGTACTTGAATAACTCAAACATAAAATTCATATTCCTAGCAAAGAGCTAAGAAAAAGCTAGCTCATCTATTACTAGAATTTTTTATTTCCGTACATTGCTTGAGCATACTGACTATCTGCATAATTCTACACAGTTCTATATAATTTTATAAATTTATACATGTTTTTATATGAACAACTTTTATATAATTATCTGACTTTATACAATTGTACACAATTATAAATAAGAAATTTTTTACATTACAATTTGTTTCATATAACAATGTCTAAATCTATAAAGTTATACAGAACTGTGTAGAATTGTAAATTTGTAGGCACACCACACACACACGCACACGCACACGCGCACGCACACACACACGCGCGCGCGCGCACGAACGCACGTACACACACACACACTTGGATTTATACTTGTAAAGGAGTGGGGCGAAGGAGTAGTGGAAGGAGAGAGGGGGCAATTAAATTTCGGCTGAGCAGCGCCAAGTTTTTGTAATTTAAAATAAAATATTTATTTGTATTAAATTGTCTAAACCGCGGGCAACGGGCGTCCGCGGACGCCCAGCCGGCGGGCATGCCCCATTCCAATCATCGCCCCACCACGTTTAAAACTATTTAATTTAGTTGGTGCCATTTGATCATTACTTTTGTCCCCCACGTTATCGGGGGGAGGGAGCGCGAAGGCCCGCCTGTCAAACGGCGGGCCGGTGCGGGGGGCGTCCAGAAGTAATGGCTCTGCCAAGTCCTGGGCGTCCCCCAAGTAAAGCACCGCGCAGTCCATCGTGTGGTTTTAGTGCGGTAAGCCCAGCGGTCGCAACGTTAGCGGCCGCACCCGATCGCCATTAGGGGGGCAGTCCCACATAACCCGGGTCACTTGGTAAACTCCCTTCCCAGAGGGAGGCCCGGGTATCCATAAAGGATTTCCACACG
>NW_011961819.1:0-2505 GCF_000949405.1 Vollenhovia emeryi
AGACGGACTATCCCCACTCCATCCCCACCGCCGCGGCATCGTCCGTGCTAACGTTCTCGGCTAGCATCACTGGTCACAGTTCGACTTTCGCATGCGAATGCTCGAACTGCACCAGACTCGTCCTCCAACGCTGACCTGCTAGGGATTCAGCTGCCGCAGTCACGCGCGCACTTGAGTACTGCGGTTCTCGCACTTCTGCGATAGACCCCGTTCCCACGTCGGACGAATCCGGACGTTGAGCAAGCCAGCAAGCCGGGGGTTCGCGGTCACTCGGTTTGAACTCGTTTGATCGAAACGCGAATCAACTGTTCGCGAAATGTCCGACGGAATCGCCGATTAAGGCCATAGACTTCTATAGACGGACCCTTTGTACGAGGGGTAACTGATAATCGCGGTAAGGGGATCACTCGTCTGACTTCGACTCTTTCCGGTGAGATTCGGTAATATTCGGTTCACATTTCCAATACGTGTGCACACGTCCCCTCCAATCATCCCCTCCAACTTGGAGTGGGGATGATCCGTTCGGCCACGCGCGCGCGCGCACGCTCGCACACAAGCAACGCGCCGTATACATATACGGCACACGTATTGGAAATGTGAACCGAATATTACCGAATCTCACCGGAAAGAGTCGATGTCAGATGAGTGCCTCCCGCGCCCCGAATATCAGAACCCCTCTTGTCCAGAGTTGTAGCTAATGCTCCGTCTATAGATGTCTATGATTAAGGCTGGATTCAGACTGAACGCGATGAGCGATGAGCGATGAGCGATTATCCAATGGGCGTACAGGTTATATGGGAAAGCGTATAGTTTTCCTATAGGTAAAGACTGTACGCCCATTGGATATCACTCGTCGCTCATCGCTTATCGCGTTCAGTCTGAATCCGGCCTAAGTCGATCTCGAGGAAATTGAACTCGGTTTCTTGATTCGCGGGTGACACCAGAGTCCCAATAGAAGACTGTTACTCTCGCGGCGTTCTCAGAACAACTGTGTCGAGAGGAATTATTTTCGCACGAGCAACCGTTGTCCCCCGACTTGTTTGTGAGCTTTACGGGCGAATTTAGAAAATATTTTTGAGTTTGCCGGTCGCGGCGAAAGTCACCGGCAGGACTCGGTTCGGATCTGGCGGGCGTCGCAGCGCGAGAGTCGATCATCGCGTTCGGAAAGCGTGTCGATTCAAACGTTTCTGAACTGGTTCACTGCGACGCCGCTCCATCCGGTAAATCCGAATCATGCATGGAATAGGCGTGTGTGCGCGTGTGCGTGTGCGTGTGTGTGAATGCGCAGGCGTACATAAATACATACTAATTATTTGTCGTATAATATTCTAGGACGAAGAAATAATAACAAGTTTTCGGCATGCCATTATCCCGACATTCCCGCGCGCATTCTTCTGGTGTTGAAAATCTCTGTTGAGAATTTTGTGTCGTTGAAGTTTGTTTTTGCCACCATGAATGTGCTATTTAAAGCAAAATAATAATAAACTTCATTAGAAAATTATATTACAAATTAAAATAATTTAATCGTGTATTGCTGAAACACCCTAAGTCACTTTTGAGTTTTGACGTACACTCACGTTTCGTGCTGAAACACCTCAAGTTCCTATATTCCATAGTGTTGTTTGCGTATTTTAAATATGACACACGGTATTCTAAAAGCTTCTAAATTTGTAAATGAACTCATTTGGCATACATTTACTAATCTACGTTTACCTAATTGTATGTCATCAGAAAATACAAAAGTATCCAGTTACCAGAGCAACAAGCATACACTTAATAGACTACCGTTGCTGGAAGCTAAAATAAAAAATTTGAAGCTGTTTTTAAGGTGAGTGCCAGAAGAACATAAATTTCTATACCAGGAGATAATTAAATATCATGGAACTAAGCAGCCTAGAAAGAAAAAGTAATTAGTTTTCTAATATTTTGTGTTCCCATAATTTGTCCTTTTTTTAATAAACATCAATTGCTAAATCTGGTTGTTTATTTCAAAAAGCTCCTAAGCCAATATTTTCAAAATTTACCAACATTATGTTACTTGCTTTTCTACATGTAAAATAAAATGTGTCATTGTCAATTTAGTACCTACTGTATTTATTTTCTAAAAATATTGCTGCAAACAGACCTAAATAGTTTTTTCATGTCCTGAAAATTTACAAAAAGTGACTTAGGGTGTTTCAACAATAGACGATTCAATTAATTTTTCCGAATTGCACGTTTACAATTTATTAATTTTATTAAGATATAATTTCTTTCGGTAAAGATATAATTTAACTTAGAAAGAAAGAAATGGGGCATTCCATACAAAACGTAGCACCCTAAAAATGGAAAGTTTTTCAATCGTGTTGAAATTTGCAGAATCATGAGGCTGGATTCACATGGAGCGTAACTTGCGTAGCGTAACCTGCGTATCACCAATCACAGGGTCATTCTGATAGAACCGTTTCAATAATTCCGTTGAAATCGTTCTGTGATTGATGATACGCAGGCACTGAAATATATACT
>NW_011961820.1:0-2506 GCF_000949405.1 Vollenhovia emeryi
GGTTTGTGAGTCATTCGTTTATTTGTTATTAATTAATTATTTTTCCACCGTATACTTAGATGGCCAATAGATAAATTAGATAAAGTTTTTATATGGAATCGTTGTTATTTCGTATGAAGACGTTTGTAGTGTAATTAAAAAGGTTTGTGAGCGATCCAGATAATTTTAATTAAATATTTATTGAATAGAAGTTAGCCGGATTCAAAATTTCATTAATTTCCTATTTATAGTTGCTTTCCTTTTACATGAAAACTTAGATAAATCTCACTTGTGACGTCATAACTCAGTTGAATGCATTCTTTTTGATTCTTGAGAAGTGAGATTCAACTAGGTTTAACTGAGTTTTTGCGCACGATCAAGACCGTGTGCTTTAGTGAGTTTAATAGACTCACATTAATGACGTCATATCTGAGTATAAAATACTCACATAACTGAGTGACTCAGTATCACTTGAGTGTAAAAGGAAAGCAGCTAATGTCACGCCATTTCAGGACGTCTAGACTGAGGGATTGTGAAAATAAAAATTTTAATATAAGCGTTGTCTTGCGTTGTTTAATATGTAACGATACGATTCTCGTCGCCTCCCCGGTACTGAATTCCGGACAGGACTCCGGCGGGTGTCACTTATTGCGCGAATAAATGCGGAGCTTGGTCGGACGCGCGGTTCCGACAAACGGTTAAAAGAGGCGGCGTTCGTTCGGTCGGTGTTTGACGTGCTGTGTATCGGAAGAAAGGGATCCTCCGTTCCTCCTATTTGCCGAATATGCTCAGCTCCAGGGCCGTCGGGAGGAAAGGAGGACAAGATCTTAATTACTTAGTAGAATCAATCGCTTGGGAGGATCGGAAATAAGTCGGACAGGTGTTTAAAGGTTAAAAAGCTATGAACGAGGTTTATTCAGGAATGAATACAATGGATAGCGTGGTAATTACAATGGGTCCGCCCTAGAGTAAAAATATAAAGGAAAGGAAAAGGATTAATATTACAGTGAGTCCGCCCTGTGGTTAAATACAGAGAAAAACAGGATATGGTTAGTCGGAATTAAACTCGGAATACGGAAACTATGATTGATTACAATACGAATGAATACGAGTACGGAAATAAATGAATACCATACGGATTTTGATCGGAGTACGGAAAATAATAAGTACAATACGGAATCAAATCGGAGTACGGAGATAATGGATAAAATACGGAACTACAACGGAGTACGGAAAATACGGAATCACGCGGAAAACAATGAGTATAATACGGATTGATATCGGAGTACGGAAGATACGGAATTACACTGGAAAATACTGGAAGCAGTCAGACAGGATGACTGCACGGACCCCTCTGGTCTGCAAGGGAAGAAACAATACGGGATTAATACTACGGAGCTTACTATTAGCGCGAACGGAAAAATATTCTTCCCACCCGAATATTACCCCCCTGAGTTCTATACCGGCCAGGAGTCAGGAAAAGGAATCGGGTTTAGGACAGGATCACGCCCGAGCGGCGCCTCGTGATGCGTGAATTTTCAGTAGGAATTGTACACCGAGGAGCACCCCGTTAGGTGTACGCTACTGCGGAATCACTCCGCCCCCCGAATCACGGCGGTACCCGTGCCTTCGGGGAAAACGGAGTCAGGGCGGAACAGGAGACCGGTGCGGAGAAATTGTAGCATGTGTACGCCGAGGAGCACCCCGTTAGGCGTACGCTACTGAGGGACGGGGCCCACAACGGAGTAGAGCCTCCACTGTGTGCTCCGGTTCGGTATATAGCCGGAGACAGGAGCACCCATTCAACTCCGGCTTATACCTGCAGCGGAGGTACCCGCTACCCGGTGTTGACGGTCGGAGCACCAAGCGTCAACTGAGTTAAATCGCCTGCTCCGGAGGGGCTTTTGTACCCCCCGGACGGAGGCGCGCGGGGTGAGGCGGCGGGGGCGGGCGCGGCGTTGCCGGTTGCCGTCAACACGTGGCAACCGCGCGTTATCGATTTTCTCGCCGGCTGACTCCGACGTGGCAACCGCGCGTTATCGATTTTCTCCGGCTGGCTCTATTGCCTTCTCTCTTGCTCGAGGAATTCGGGTTTTTTCTACCGGCCGCGCCTCCCCGGTCGCCCTCGTTACAAATATAAGCGCCCATCGCGTGCGCCTCTTCTCCTGTTCGTTGGGCTCGCGCGCTGATTGGCCCAAATTATTAATTTTCAATAATTAATTACTCGGAACGTAATGATCGGATCGACTTGTAACAAACGGCATTTTTCTTATATTTTCGCGCGCTATCCGACGGTATACCGCCAATGCGATGATTTATTAACACCCTGTATAGTACTCTTATATTGCTAAGGCTGGATTCAGAGTGAACGCGATGAGCGATGAGCGACGAGCGATATCCAATAGGCGTTCAGTCTGAATCCAGCCTAACTCAGTAGGAGGAACGAGCGAAAACATTACGGTGCAGACGAATACCTTCTCGCTCGCACAGTTAGTCCGTTTTAGCACTTTTGCGCATGCATCAAATA
>NW_011961821.1:0-2506 GCF_000949405.1 Vollenhovia emeryi
TTCCGCAGGATTCCGCGGCTGTTCTTTGCAATATTATTTTCTAGAAACCTTTAGCTTTATATTCAACTGAAAATAATTACCGGGACGTACCCTGAAGTACAACAAACCCTCAAATTTGTTAAAATAACATTAATAAATAATGTAAAAAAACAGTTTTTTTTAAATGCTGTAAGTTATTCAAAAAGAGAACAATCATAATGATCAATACTTAAAATGTATTCATACTTACCCGTTTTATCATAATCCATAACTATTCACTTTTAAAAATATTTCTTTGACATGACATTTACCGTCGAAATTATGCTTACGGAAAGAATGCCGAGAAAAAACGCGAGCGCTGAAAAAGACGATCAAGTTGCAATTGATCACGCGCTCATAGTTATGCGGAGGGGAAGAGAAAGGGTCGTCTATTATTTCCTGTCTATTTAACTTTGTCAGATATCAATTTATTTCTATCTGGAGTGAATTTCGCAAAATCGACTTTTGGCCAGCTAAATTGGCTAAATGATGTCGATTCGACATCATTTCGACGTCGATCGACGAATCATTTCCCACTGGGTGGTCGGTACGCGTCGACATCGCGTGATCGGTACGCGTCGGTACGCGTCGGGAGTCTACGGGATGGCGTTGTACCTCAACACCTTTCTGTACTTACAGTGCAACCAGAGAAATGCACTTTCTGTAGCAGTGGCAGAGGCAGTGGTATGTAAACACAGCGAAAGAGATTTCGTATGTACGTTTCGGCGATGCAAATCTGAAACGCTTTCGTGCGTTCAGTTTATGAATCGCCTTTGCTGTGCGTACATACAAATTAAATGTGGTTATAGTTTCTTGTCGTGAAGTGAGTGCTTGTTGTGTCGCGACTGACAATCCTTGGAAGAAACACGTGTTTGGTTGTCTTTCAAGGATTATTAGTCGCCGAATGATTAATCGATAGCGATTAATAATAGTGATAAACGTGTGTGTTCCAAGTGTAAGTGAGTGAGTGAGTGAGTGAGAACCGGAAAGAAGCTGATCGCAACGTGCAACGGCCATCCCACGAAAGAGCCCGCGCCTGACTGTGAGTTGCGCCGCCCCTGCCTGCCTCCTGTATTCGACGTGTGATAGGGTAACAATTTTTATTTATATCTAGAAAAATAAGCTTTTACCAAAGTTTTACAAGAGGAAAATTCATCTTAGAATTTTATTCCGAACTTGTATTTTCAATGGTAAAAGGTTATACTGACTCACCCTGTATATATTATTTACATATATTTATATAAAAATGTTAAAAGAAAGTAGATATACAGTATATGTATATTATTCTGGTATTTATTAATTTTTTATATTTAAAAGAATTTTACACATTTAATGGCTTTAACAGATTCTGTATTTCCTTTTTATTGTTACATAACTGTCTACATAACTTTATTATATTAGAATATAACATAGACCAGCTACAAAATATAAACGGTCTTGTGACGTAAAAAAAATGATACGGCGTTAAAATAAATCAAAATAAAATAAATTGGATCAACCAACGTCAAGCTTGAGGAGCAATCTCCTATTCGAATAGATAGACAGTACATCCTCTCCTACAAGCTCTCCTCTCCTACATTCCCATAATTTTCTTTCCTAAAATATGGTTTCAATGTATCTGTGAAATTTTATTTTACCTAGTTTTCTTTTATTCTTTAAGATTTCATTTGTTTTCTTACTGTTTATCCCTTTCAATTCTTTCCAATTCCTTTTCCAGTTCATCATTTTTTTCCTTTTGTTTACGGAGGTAAGTCAAATGATTATTTATGGCAGATCCCACCTTTGCCTTGTCAAACTTACTTTTATGTTGTTTTTCAACTGAATCTGAAAAGTACATTTAAGGATGATAAAAATATATAAATATATGAAAAAGGATACACAAGAATAAAAAATAAGAATAAAAACATAAGAATAAAAACATAAGAATAAATACATAAGAATAAAAACACGCGCGTTGCTTGTGTGCGAGCGTGCGCGCGCGCGTGGCCGAACGGATCATCCCCACTCCAAGTGGGCAAACATTCTCGGCTGGCATCAGTGACGCACTGAAATCACGACCGGCTAAACGGGTAATCGCGATTCGCAATGGTCAGCAACTCCTTTCTGATTGGTCCAGAGACAATCGTAGACGCAAACGCGAACGCAGACGCAGTCGCCAATCGCTAGTGTGATACGGGCATCACGTCGAGCGCGGACATATCTGCCGTCTCTTTCGCTCTACGCCGAACTTCTATCGTCACGGCGTAGAGAGAAAGAGACAGCAGATATGTCCGCGCTCGACATTGGCCGAGCGTTGAGCGCTACCCCCATTCAGTGATGCAAACTTTGGGTTCCGAACACAATCAAAGTGTTACAATCGGTGCTCACTCACACAAGCGCAACCGTGTCCGTGTGCTGCGCAGAGTCTTTGCGCAGCACACGGACACGGTTGCGCTTGTGTGAGTGAGCATCGAGTGTAACACTTTGATGGTGCTCGGAACCCAAAGTG
>NW_011961822.1:0-2506 GCF_000949405.1 Vollenhovia emeryi
TGTTATGCCGCTGACTAGGCCAGGACATAGGTAGACGGGATCGTTGCCAGGAGCACAGATGCGCGGTGTCGAAAGGCCAGAGGCCAATATTTTAATCACAATCTTTTATTAAAAAAAACTTACATCGATACGTACACTCGTTTGGTTTACTTAAAAATGACCCGCCCTGCCTTCTTTCCATTTGATTTTATAGTCGGCTGTTGTCAGGCCGTTTATTCGGACCTGTCGTCAGGTCGGTTCTAAGTTAGTCAGCAGTGGCTTCATCAGCACTGTCGACTCGGTTCCGATGGGTTAATGTCCCATCGTCTACTTCCTTCTTCGCACGCGGCAGATATTTGATACTCTGCTGCGTGTGCTATACCTGTGTTGCAATGAGGCGGTTTCGCACTCATTACAATAAGATCAAATCAGGTAAAAAAGTCCTGTACTACTTTTCCCTCTGACAAATAGTTAACGAGATATCATAAGCTAAACATTGAAAAAGTTATAAATTTTCTCTTGAATATCTCAAAAAGTATTAGGCAAATAAAAAAATGTTTCAGACAAAACTTACGTACTTTTTAACGTGGAATGCGAATCTGTTATAAAAAGTGGGGGTTCCCATTTTAGATTTTAAAGTTGTCCCTCGCCCCACCCACAGGGGTGGGGGTGGGGGTCAATTTTGGTATTATTCGATAACTCTTTCAAAAATAGGAAATACGTATTTTTCCGTTTTCCGATCCACCCACAATTTCTCGGGATATTCAACCGTTCCGGGACTTTGAGACCACCCTGTATAATACTATGTCTTTAGTTATAAACTCGCTATTAGTAAAAAAATATTTTACTCTTAAAGAATTGAATAGCAGAGTAGAGAGTTTCGATTATGGTTGTGACACTAATAGTAAACCGCTTCTATTGTCCTCAGAAAGTGCTTTCAAAATTAAGTGGAAAATATTATCAATTGAAACCCTAAACTATGTCAGATACTTTTCCTGCTTAATATCTCACAAGGTACCTGATAATGATGAACATTGGCGTTTGTATATCTTATTAAGACGCGTATTAGATTTTGCTACGACTGATTGCGTTGATACTATTGTTTGCGATCGACTAAGATGGACAGTGACAGAATTTAACAGTTTGTACTTGCAGCTCAGTTCAACCCCTCTGAAACCTAAATTTCACTATTTAATTCACTATCCAGGAATGATGCAAAAATTAGGTCCCCTACATAACTTGTGGTCTATGAGATATGAATCTAAGCATAGAACATTAAAAATAGCAGCAAGAAGTTCAATGAATAGGGTTAATATTTGCAAAAGTATTGCAATAAAAAATCAGTTACAATTAAACCATTTATTTTTAGAAAACAGTCTTCCATGTAATTTTCAGTATTCTTGTAAAATTAGAAAGATTGACTATCCACAATTAACATTACTTTTGAAACAATTTAATCTCTTATCCTCCACAGAATTGTTCTCCGCATCTTATGTTAAAATAAATGGTATTATTTATAGGCCTAACAACGTTTTAACTTTATATGTCGATAAAGAATACGGGGATCTTGTTTTTTCAATATTTCAAAATTTTTTATTTGTTTATTAACAAAACAAGCATTTTTTTTAAGGTGTTCTGTTAAAAACTGTCACATTTGACCCTCACGTCTATGCGTATTTAGTTAAAAAAATAGATAATGTGCATTTTGTATCTTATAATTCGTTAATATTTGTATATCCAAATACCTTATCCATTTTGCCACCTTCGGCGTGTTCGTACATCACAATGCGCAATTCCTTAGACTAAATAAACATTCTTAAAATTTTTTTTGTTTGAACAATTATTTGTGATTAGAATAAAAATAATTGTGATTGTATAGTACACATTCAATATTATATTACTATACTTTAGTATATATTTTAAATAAATTGTATCTCATTAAAAAATATACAGGGTGGTCTAAAAGTCCCGGAACGGTTGAATATCCCGAGAAATTGTGGGTGGATTGGAAAACGGAAAAATACGTATGTCCTATTTTTGAAAGAGCTATCGAATGATACCAAAATTGACCCCCCACCCCTGTGGGTGGGGCGGGGGACAACTTTAAAATCTTAAATGGGAACCCCTACTTTTTATTGCAGATTCGAATTCTACGTCCAAAAACACGTAAATTTTGTCTAAACCTTTTTTTCGATTCCTGATAGATGGCGCTGTATTCGGCGAGAATTGGTTAAATCGTTTTCTTCCAGGGAAATCCCCATGTTTTATTGCATAATGATGCTACATTGAAGAAAAAGAAGAAAAAAAAGTAACTTTTGTCTGAGACATGTTTGTCGAATTATCGTAGATGTCTACGATAATTTTTTATCCGTTCTTAGCTTTACCCAGGATTAACGACGTGGACGTGACGGAAATTATAATCCCTTTGGGGTGCTTGTTTATTGTGAGTCCCCTCGCCTCTCACCATCGGGGTGCTTGTTTTAGGTGAGCTTGTTTAGGCGTTTTCAGCGCCATCTATCAAGATTAC
>NW_011961823.1:0-2506 GCF_000949405.1 Vollenhovia emeryi
AATCTACAATACGGTGAAGTAGGTGTTGTAGGCATGCGTGAAAAGGCGTAAGAAATCAAAAATAATTCATTTTGCTTACGCCCTTACTCCAGCTCTATTAAACCGGAAGTAGCTCTCTTACGCCTACTCTTAAGCCTCCGCTACAATGATTCTCGGTTCTGTCTACAATGGTCGTAGTCGTAGTCGTTCTGACTGAATTGACCAATCGCAGTCGATTATTTTTACGACTACGACCATTGTAGACAGAACCGAGAATCATTGTAGCGGAGGCTTTACTTCTTACTCCACGCTTACGCCGGTTATTGTAGACGCCGCTTTAGGGTGCGGCCACATGGATTGATATCTTTCGCGTAACGCGTATCGCGTAACCAATGAATTACGACGATTGACATTTCCGTTGGAACATTCCAAAAGAATGAACGATATGATTCGTTACGCGATACGCGTTACGCGGAAAAATCAATCCATGTGGCCTTAAGCCTCCGCTACAATGATTCTCGGTTCTGTCTACAATGGTCGTAGTCGTAGTCGCTCGATAAGAATTGGCCAATCGCAGTCGATTATTCTTACGACTACGACCATTGTAGACAGAACCGAGAATCATTGTAGCGGAAGCTTTAGCCTTATTGTAGACGACACTTTAGATTCTCGTGGGCAAGTATCACTTTGACTATAGAAACCTGGACTGCTAGTCTCCGCCCCTTTCTATTGTTAAAGGATGTAATAAGGATAGGTTAGGTTTAAACTCCGCCTTTTGACCAAAAAGCGGTAAATTTAAATGTGTAATATGGGAACTTTGAATGGGAAAGATGTAGGTTAACAAAACAAAAAGCTTTTGAAGTAAATATAATATCACAGTTTATCAAACATAAAAGAATACACCTTTCAACTAGGTGACTAGAACATAATAAAAGAATACACCTTTCAACTAGATGACTAAAACATAACATAAAAGAATATACCTTTCAATTAGGTGACAATATATCATAAAACATAAAATAAAAGAATTAACTGTATATAAAACTGTATATAAATAGAATAAAAATAATTTGTAGAAATGCGAGTTTTACAAAAAATTAACTTGTGAAACCTGTTTCACGTTGCATGAACATAATTGTAATTTTAACATTACTGGCCTTTAAAAATATTCATTTTTGTATTGGTATGACGAACGAAATGATTATGCAAGCGTAAAGTGGCAGTTTTTCCGTAGTAATACAATTTAACATCTAAATATAACTTAATGATTAATTTAATTAATTCATATTTATGATTTTCGAGAAAATCACAATGTTGAACACGACAATCGAAATTTAAAAAAAAAATTATTATTAATGTGCAGGTGTCATTTTATTATTTTTACACTTTATTTGTACAATTGTCGATGTATACTTATTGATATACGTTAACATTGAACGTTCATATTAATGATTTACAATGACAACACAATACGTAATTATATATATATATATATAAAACTATAGTATATGATTATAATATAATTCAAAATAACGAAAAAAAGGGCTCTAAGCCGTGACAGGATGTTAGTGTCGAATAAAATTTTATTGTTATATTAACATAAGTAATAATTAACTCCATAGGAATCCTATGTATCCTTAATATAACAATCCTTAATATAACAATAAAATTTTATTCGACACTAACATCCTGTCACGGCTTAGAGCCCTTTTTTTCGTTATTTTGAATTATCATACAAGCCTTTGACATATATGTATATATAACATAATTCGTTGCTTAATAATAATGTTACAATATAAATCATAATTAATTAAGATATTGACTATTTATAATTCAACGATCGTATTATATTTTCACATATTTTACCATTTTACCTGTATAATTTCAAAAGCATTCTCGGAGAGATCAAATTTTTTTTGCAGTTCACGTATAGCTTTTCTAAACTTGATATTTTCTTTTTATGACGAAATTCATTAACTTTCAGTTTTTGTATAGTTTTATCTTTTGCTTTGCAAGCAGACTTGAGTAATCGAATGCAATTACTTTTCGTGGTTGGGCTCATTTGTTCCACAAGTTCATCTTTAATATCTCCAGGGTATCTGTAAATCTTTCTCGGAGTGTTCAGTATATTAGATGGTAGGGACGTATCTGCTTTATTTTCTGTAATCAAACTGCAAAAGAACATTGTTATTAATTTCATGATTCACATAATGTATTAGGAATAAAAATATTAGCCAGGAAGATAAGAGAAGTATTAAATTTATTTTTAATTAATTTATGAAACATTTTACCTCGTCCGTTGCGAGTTATTTTCAGACTCTGGATTCATTGATGTTTTATTGACTGGAATCCATTGATCAGCAATCACATGCGCGTTTGATGATTCACTATTTGAATCTTTTACTGCTGTAGTTAATTTTTCAATTTTGAGACGCTTTATCGATTGTGGAATGCAATGATCATCAGTGATATTTGCATTTGAAAACTCGTCATCAACATTTAAAGTTGGTAGTAACTGCATCATACC
>NW_011961824.1:0-2507 GCF_000949405.1 Vollenhovia emeryi
GCGGGGGGCGCCCAGAGCGGGGGGCGCCCAGAAGTTATAGCTCTGCTACATCCTGGGCGTCCCCCAAGTCAAAGCACCGCGCAGGTCACCGTGTGGTTTTAGTGGGTAGGCCAAGCCGCCGCAACACTAGCGGCGGCACCCCGATCGTCATTAGGGGGGCAGTCCCACATAACCCGGGCCATTTGTAAACTCCCTTCCCAGAGGGGGGCCCGGGTATCCATAAAGGATTTCCACACGAAAAAAAAAAAAAAAAAAAAGGTATGGTGATGGAATTTCTATAATCATTCTTGTCATTAAAAGGTGTAATGGTATCAGAGATGGAACGGTGTCGTAGATTTTTTAATCTCTTGTTAATGTGTTTATTAATGAAGGGAGGAGGATAAGAATTATTTAGGAGGATGTTTCTGACAATGTCTAAGTTTGTATCATGGAAAGATGAGTCAGATAGTAAAATTGCTTGGTCGACTAGATTTATAATTGTATTAATTTTATATCTAATGTGATGGCTGGAAAAGTAATTTATATATCGGCCTGAGAAAGTATCTTTTCGGTACCAATTCGTTGTTAATTTATTATTTATTCTAAGAACTGAGGTATTCAAGAAATTCAAAGATTTATTGTTTTCTAGTTCATATGTGAATTTTAAACGTGGGTGGTAGTTATTAAAAGTATTAAGAACGTCTTGGAGTCTGTCATCAGGAAGAATGGTAAAAATGTCGTCAACGTATCTATAAAAAACCGGGATGTCAAAATCTAAAGACTCAATGCAGTGTGTTTCTAGGTCGTCCATTATAATGTCAGCTAGTATGGGGGATAATGGAGATCCCATAGGTGTACCAAAAATTTGTTCAAAGAATTTATTATTAAAGGAAAAGCAAGTTGATTGAAGTATGAGTTCTATTGCATATACGAATTGAGGTAAACTTAATTTAGTAGATGTTGAAATATCATTCCATCTCTTTTTAATGCCTTTGATTATAAGGTCTTTTGGAACATTTGTATAAAGCGAAGTCACATCCAAGGACACCATTAGTTCATTGTCTTTTATGGGCGAATTTTTAATATTAGAAGCAAAAGTCCAACCATCTTTAATGTGTGATTTTGGTTTAGGTATGGAGTCAAAAAGGATTTTATGTAAGAACCATGAAATGTTATATAATGGGCTACCTATTGTCGAAACTATTATACGTAACGGATAACCAGATTTGTGGATTTTTGGTAAGCCGTAACAACGGGGAAGATTGCCATTTGTGCAATTTAGATATTTATAGGTTGATTCACTAATGATGTCGTTATCAAGCCATGCTTTGATTAGTTCATGAAGTTTATTGGTGATCTTTCGAATGGGATCCCTAGTGATGCTTTTATAGGTGTTGTTATCATTTAAGAGGTCTAACATTTTTTCAGTGTACGAGTCTCTATTCATGACAACAGTCACCTGTCCTTTATCAGCTCTCGTAACAAAGACATCTTCGTTATCTCTCAAAAACCGGTTGCAAGAAGAAAATTGACTGAGCAAAAATTTATCGATCGTATTAACATGATTGTTTTTATTGAGGAACTTATTTAAGTTGTTGCATATAAGTGAACGAGTCTCATCTAAGATATCATCTGGGATTTTGTGAGCGTTAATTTCAAAATTTTTTATTATTTCTAAAGTGAAATTGCTGCGATCTTTTAGGTTTTTATTGTTAATAGGTAGGCCGAACTTATCACCTAGACTTAAGAAATCAAGGACACTTTTTGGAACTTGTTTGTTGCAAATGTTAACGATCCATTTCGACCTGTCTGAGTTGCAAAAGGAATCTAAGATTGAATTCTGTGAGTTAGTTAATCTGTTAAATTTATTAATAAGTTTAGTTTTTATGTTCTTAGTTTGTTTTGCGAACATGGGTCGGTTATATTTAAAGAAATTATTTAATATGTCGGTTGGTAGACCATATTTTAGTTGGAGTTCGGATTTTTGTAAATTGTCTTTTAACATGCGTATTACAAGATTAATGTCCTTAATTTCTAAGTTTAACAGAGTTTTTTGGCAACGATTCTTAAAATTAACGAACCTATGGTAGCTGTGTTTGTTGTGAAGAGTGATGTTTAATTTTTGGTTTCGAATATGCGGAGGTAAGATATTGTGTCTTCTACATCGAAGCAAGAATATTAATTGTTGGGTTGCCGTGCATATCTTGATATTAGTTTTTAACCAAGTCCTCATGAGTGTAGCGTAATCTTGTCCGTAATTTTTGGAGATTGAGTTGAAAAATCCATCCTCTTGAGTAAACACCATTTTTTCAGTCCAGGTGTGTAAAATAAATGTGTGGAATTGTTGAGTCGCCAGCAATCAAAGAAAAATACTCAGAATTCAAACGACATATGCTGGCAAATAATTTTATTTAATAAAAATACGACGTTTCGACCAGTAATACTGGTCCTTTTCAAGTATAATTACGTTACATCCATCAAATGTTACAGCAAGAGATCTAAAAGTTGTTAAAAGACATTGTCAGAAA
>NW_011961825.1:0-2507 GCF_000949405.1 Vollenhovia emeryi
AAAGAGTACTATCGCAACATCCACCATATATATGCAATATATATACGCGCGCGCGCGTGTGTGTGGGGAGGGGGGGGGGGTTCCCTCCTCTCACTTTTACGAGCCCCCTGCTCAATAGAAGTAAATATTGTTATACTTCATCGGAAATCCACGGCCACGGCCACGGCCACGGCCACGGCCACGGCCACGGCCACGGCCACGGCCACGGCCACGATTGTGGCTACCACCGCGATCCGCCTTCCGCCCACGCCCAGCTCGATACCACCTTGCTGTAATGTAACAAAGAATTTTTATAGTAATGAAACACGATAGTCTCGCATCAAGTGTAAGCACAGTAAGCGCAGGTAGAACCGCGCACAGCGAGACCGTCGTGTAGTTTACGCGAATTTCAGACTTACGCTGTCTATCAGTCGTCGAAGACGACGGCGGCGGATTGTTTTCCTTCGGCCCCGGTGGCGGCGGCAGAGGCCCCGGTGGCAGCGACGAAGGCCCCGGTGGCGGCGGTGGCGGTGGCGACTGCAGTAACTGCAGCACTGCGCGACCGGGCGGAGATGCTGTTTTATTGTGCATCTCCGCCTTGGCCATAGCGTCGGCCAATATTTGGTCGTCCGTGCTGCAATAAAAATCTTGTTAGGTTAGAGAAAAGAATATTATTGCCATTACTAGTACTTACGTGTTGTCCAAGTCGACCTCCATCCCGTTCGGTGTTCGTGATTGATATGATGATAAGCGCCGTGAACGCGCCGTGAACGCGCAGCGACACCGTGTCTCTTTATCGATCTAAATCCTTAGACAGTCGATAATGAAGACATTATTATCGACTTTGTAAGGATCATGGCCGTATTACACTAGCGGTTCGCATTGGCTGCGTTCAGCAGACACAACTGTTGAGTGAGCGCTCAACGATTTCTTAATATGATTGGCTGGATCTAAAAGTATTAACCAATCATACTGAGCGCTCACTCAACAGCTGTGTCTGCTGAACGCGGCCGTTGCGTCTGCCGTTGCCGGTGCTATTAGACCAATAGATGTCCGGCTATTCTGAAGCCGCGAGCCGCCATCGCCAACCGCTGTTCTCTGATTGGTCGAGACGCAGCAGCCAACGCCATCGGGAACCGCTAGGGGTACGTTCAGAAACACCATCCGAGTATTCCCAGCGTATCATTCTACTATCCTTGTTTAACACATGGTGAACATTCTTATGAACGCGCTCTAGTCTAGTATGATACTCGGTAAACCGAAGTTTCATAAGTGTGCATGTCGATGGACGTATGTTTTGTAAAAACATAACCCTTGTTCCAAATCTCGAATCGAGATTTCAGTCCGAGAACCGTGTACCTATATTATATATATGTATATATATATATATGTATATATATATATTTCATACGTGGCTATCTCGATTTCGTTGTGAAATCATCGTGGGATCGTGTACTGCGAGTTAAGTTGTAAGTAAGATTGTGTGATATACAAATAACCATTCTCCAGCGAAAAATGAATCGATTTTGATGGTGGCGGCCAAAAACTCGGAAGCAAAATTCAGTCTCGTAGGGTATAAAAGGAGGCCCGCGAGACTGAATTTTGTTTCCGAGTTTTTGGCCGTCACCATCCGCGGCCTAGCGGCGGTCGGTGAATACTCAGAAGCTGGCGCTCACGCGCCCGCGCGCGTGTCGCGTAGTGCCGGTTGCCAATTTGTGCCGGCTAAAATCAAGAGGGTACCACTAAAAAATAGAATACTTTTCTTTGGGTGAAAAATCTACAGCACATTACTGGAATATTTGCTGTATATTCCGGGAACATTCATAGAAATATCTACAGCACATTACTAGAATATTTGCAGTACATTCCTGTACATTCGTAGCACATTCAGATGAACATTCCAGAGATGTTTCTAGAACTTTTGAAGTGCTCCGTTGGTACATTCTATAAATATGCCTCGAACGTATAAAACGACTATTAGAAGATTCCTGGAATCTTTGAATGTTCTTGGCGTATATTCCTAGAATGTTAATGGAATGTTTTTGTGCTATTTGGGGTAATATCAGTATGACCTTGAATAGCTTTATCAAGGTTATCTAAAGAACACCTTGAAATTTTTATATGGAACCCTTCTTTTTCATTAAATATTTTTGTAGCTTATTTCAATAGCTTTCCAAAACCCTATAATAAAGTATGTTTTCGTTAAGTACTTTTGGAGTTATGAGGTTTGAAATTCACGGTATTTATAATTCCATGAATAACTTTTTGAATATCCATGATAGAAAAAAACTGTTAAAGACTAATGTTGTATCTTTTTTTCTTGCGCATTTCATAGTAATATCAGTATGATCTTGAATAGCTTTATCAAGGTTAGCTAAAGATCACTTTGAAATTTTTATATGTAATCCTCCTTTTTCATTACATATTCTTGTAGCTTATTTCAATAGCTTTCCAAAACGATATAATAAAGTATGTTTGCGTTAAGTACTTTTTGAATTATGAGGTTTCAAAGTTACGGTACTTCTAGC
>NW_011961826.1:0-2508 GCF_000949405.1 Vollenhovia emeryi
AAAACATTTTTCAAAATTTTTAATATTTGTGTCTGAAAATTACATATAATTGGTTGACATTGTTTTTTTAATAACTTTTTAATAAACAACGAGCGCCGGCTAAATCCTTCTAAGGGTTACTCAGGAGGGTGACCTCTATAATGTATGTCAAGCCCAAGGTTATTGGAGGTGGGTGTGCTAATCTAAATAATTACCCATAAATTATATAATAAAATGCAGAAAAACCTAGATAATTTTTATTATACTTAGGTCATGTGACATCGCCAGTAAACATTCGATTAGAAATAAAGGAGAAAGTAATCGGTAAGTTGTGTTAAAAAAAAGTTACTTTCAAAGCAACTGGAGGAAAATAGATACATCTTAGGTTATTGACATACCCACACAGCACAGAAAGATTGCAATATTGCAGCAACGTTGCGCAACATTGCTGCAACGTTTCTGGAGGATTGCAGCAACGTTGAAATATCCGCCCTCGGAGAGATTGCAGTGCAACATTATAGCAAAATAACATTATAAAATTCTCGTAATTAGAAAAATTTTTTAAAAAGAAAATATAGTATTTTTATTATTTTTGAAACATTGCTGCAATATTGCTATCGAAAGTTTGCAATTTTATATCCCTGCAATGTCTTTGCAAGATTGCACTGCAATCTGCAAGATTGCAACGTTTCTGCAATGTAACTGCAACTATCTGTGCTGTATGAGTCAGGGTCTCTCTATAATATAATATATCTCTATAATATAAATCTATTTATACTTTCTATTTGTTCAGTAACAATAACTTTTACTTTTTATGTATCAAGTAAAACCAAAGAGAAAATGTAGGGTTAAGAAAGGAAAACAGAATTCTGGTATCAACAATGATGAAACTGGTAAATTTCTTTGTTACAAGTATAAGAATATCACGATGAATTTAGTTTAATTATTTATATTTTTTTATTAAAATTTATTAAAATAAATAAAAATTAAAATAAATAAATAAACAAAAATAAATAAATATTATAAATCAAAATTGCAATTGTTGTCATCATTAGAAACTATCACAAATAACTGTAAATTTTTTCATTTAGATATTGTGGGATTTGGATAAAAAGAACGGTGCACGCCTGTTCAAGATCAGTGAATGTATTTTAGAATGAAGATGTGCATTACAAAAGCGGACTGTTCGCCGTGCTCGCCGTCTTATTTCTGTCTCTCCTCTCCTTCTCGGCCTCTCACTCGCTCTCCCTACTTTTCCTATTCTACTTCGCCGAGTTTTCGCGAATTGCCCCGACTGCCTGCCTCGACGCTCGTGTGTCCGAACGCGTCACGCGCTTGTCGGTGCTCGTAACGGGTGTCCCTACAATATTAAGTTATACTGTAATTATGCCATTTTAAAGCGCATGTATACTTAATGTAAACTTAATTATTTCATTAAAAAGAAGAACAATTAGGGGACGCAGACACTTCGCCAGTACAGCAAGATATTTTTTCAAATTCAACACCTCTTGCACCTGCAGCAGATTTAAATAAAGTTCTTGAAATTTTGGGACGTACGCATAAAAAACTGCTAAACATTAGTAATAATATAATATAATAATATAATACTTAGTAATAATATAATACTTTTCCTAAAAATATAGAGTTAAAGGATTACTGTCAACAACGGTTCAAAAGTCTGAGTGTCCAAATTACCGATTTAAAATCGTCGTTGGATATAGCGATCAAACAAAACGATGAAAGGCAAAGGAAGGAACATAATGACACAAGACCTACATTATTGTTTGACTTTATTGAAACCCAACAATTGCAAATTCCATTCTCTGATGTACATACGTTTTTACAATTCGACCAACTGTTAAAAAATGACCAAGACTTGAGACAACAATTTGTAAGTTCATTGACAAATTTTAATTATTGGCAAATGCTTTTACGTTATTTTTCACACATACAAGTACGCGCTCGCGCGCGCGCGTTCATTTATTATATTAAAATATCAGATTAATACATTTTTAAGGTTTACTGTCTGCTAAATCTATGCACGGTGAATAAACGCATAACGGACAATGTTTCCATGATATTAAAGTACTTTTTTCGACGAGAAGTCCTGTTGCAATTTACTGCAATAAAGAAAGTGCCGGAGAAGGATGTGTTCAAAAATATGGCATTTTGCACGTGCATTCAAAGTAACGCACACACACACGCACGCACACGCACGCACACGCACGCACGCACAAACGTCCAAACACTTTCATTACTAAGTATATAAATATTATTGAAGTATATGTATAAATATTACATTCTAGTTCTTGCTTTTTCAGAAGCAATAATCCGACTGGAAATTGGCCTGATATATCATAAGGACCTGACTGGGTATTTTTAAGGCATGCCTTATAAGATCAACCCGATTAAGTCTTTATTATTACCCTATCGAGCTACGATAACATGACCAAAAACAAAGTTTAATCAAGTAATCTGATCAGGTCTTGATGAGGACTTTGTACACATGTCTCGTCGGAAAGTAGTATT
>NW_011961827.1:0-2509 GCF_000949405.1 Vollenhovia emeryi
TTCCGTTTCTTCCTCTTGCAAAGAAGCAACAACTTCTTCCAAATCAGGATCAATTTCTTGACGTGATTCTTGAATTAATCTTGAAAGAGCGTCGGCTTGACCAAAATCTTCCGTCTTGATATATTCAATCTCGAAATCGAAACCAATCAAACGTAAAGCCCATCGTTTAAGGCGGTTTGCAGTACGAGTGTCCAAACCCTTAGTTTTCGAAGTTTTAAATAGTGTTAGAAGAGGACGATGATCAGTCTGTAAGACAAAATGACGTCCGTAGATGAATTTTCGGAAACGTTCAACTGCAGTAACCAACGCTAACGCCTCTTTTTCAATTTGGCTATAATTTCTCTGTGCCTTCGTTAAGGTCTTAGACATATGAAAAACAGCTTTTATGAGACCATCTGGAGAGCGTTGCAAGAGAACTCCTCCTAACCCCGTTGAGCTTGCATCCGCAGCAACAATTAGGGTTAAATCAGGATTGTAGTGAGTTAACAGTAGAGGACCAGAAAGAATTCGCTTAATGTCTTCAAAAGCTTTCTGCAGTACTGGATTCCATGAAAAAGAAACATCTTTCTTCAGTAAGGCTTCAAAAGGCGCTTTAAACCGGTGAAGATTTTTCACAAACTTCCCGTAATAATTAACAAGGCCTAAGAATGAGCGAAGTTCCTTAGTATTTTCTGGTATACGCATGGAATGTATTGGTTGAATTCGCGCAGGATCCGGTTGTATACCGTTGGCTGAAATTAAATATCCAAGGTATCTAACTGTTGTAGAATGAAATTTACATTTCTCCAAACGAAGTCGGAAACCCCATTCATGAAGGCGTGTTAAAACAGCGTTTAATCGAGCATCGTGCTCAGAACGATCTCGGCCGCTAACAAGAATATCATCTATATATACCAAGACTCCAGGTATACCCTTAAGCATTAGTTCCAAAGTACGTTGAAAAATAGCGGGAGCAGGTTTTAGGCCGAAAACTAATCGATTATAAACATATAGACCTCGATGCGTATTAATAGTTGTATATTTCCGGCTTTCGTCGTCCAGTTTTAAATGTAAGTAAGCGTCGGAGAGATCCAGCTGCGAAAAAATCATATTTCCTCGAAGTTTTGTTATAATTTCTTCCATATTAGGAATTGGATGATCGACCACGTTTAGAGCATCGTTTAAACCTGTAGAATAATCAGCACAAATGCGTATTTTCCCATTGGCCTTACGGGCAACGACAATAGGAGTAGCCCAATCCGAAGATTCTATTGGAGAAATAATATTGTTCTCGATGAGTCTATCAAGTTCTGCATTAAGAGGTTCCTCGAGAGCTAAAGCAATTGGACGACGTGGAACATGAACAGGATGAGCATCAGGTTTCAAATGGAGGTGAACAGTAATCTTTTTACATTCTCCCATCGAATTATCAAAAAGATTAGGAAATTTACCTTTAAGTGTGCTCTCCTGAATCACATTAATGCATTCTCGATTGTCTGAAACTCCTTGATCATAAACAATCAAATCAAGCTCATCAATAGCTTGAGCACTAATTAAAGCCATATTAGGTCGATCAAGAACAATAATCGGTCCCTTAGAAGTCTTGCCTTTATAGCCCAGAGAGGCGTAGAAAAATCCCACAATTCTAATTGGGTAACCAGATACGTTCACGCACGAAGAAACGTAGGGTCGAAGTTTTGGACAGCCAATCATCTGCCAAATTCTGGTTCCAATAGTAGTAACATCCGCTCCTGTGTCCAGTTGCATCTTCAATATTATATTATTAATAGAAATGTTCGCAAACTTACGGTGTTGATGTCCTGTTCCGAGAACACCTTGCAACTTAATAACACTAATTTCGATTCAGTTTTCGACAAACAAGCTTTAGCAATATGACCTATTTTATTGCAAATGCGACACTCCGCATTTTTAAAAGGACAGTCAACTCGCTTGTGGTTCGTAGCGCCACAGCCATAGCACACATACGTATAATCAGTTTTTCTTGAAACTTTATCATTATTGAAACGTTTGGAATTCTTACCTTTATCTTTTTTGTCAACTTGCTTAATGGCATTGACCTCGGAAGAATGTGGTTCTTCAACACGCATGACATCAGCTGTGCGTTCCGCATGTGCGTGGCAAATTAGACGAATATCCTCAAACTTGGTAGATTCCTTTTCAGAGACTAACTTGAAAAGAATAGTCCTCTCGGTATGGAAAGCATGGTCACTAAGAGCAATAGCTGTAAGGAGAATCTTGAATTGATCGATCTTGAAATTGTCAAATTCGAAATTGTCCCCCAAAACATTGATTCTGTCGAGAATTTCGACAACGGTCATTGGCGGTGAAGCACGAAAATTTAGAGCTTCAAAACGACGTTGGAATAACGTTTTGTTATCGTGAAATTGTTTCCTTAAATGCGCAATAAGATCACAAAAGGGTAATTCATGAGGTTTCTTTGGAGAAAGACGACTAAGCAAACGTTGATACTCATCATCTCCAAGCGCATTGAGAAGTAATTCCTTACGTT
>NW_011961828.1:0-2509 GCF_000949405.1 Vollenhovia emeryi
GCTGTGAGGAACGCGATGCGCGACGTCGCGACAAAAGTTTCAAGTTCGACGATTTGTCGCACGCGACACACTGGGCTGCGTTCAGAAACACCACCCGGGTACCCCTGCGTATCATTCTATTCTTGTTGCTCATCGTATGTTAAACAAGGATAAAATATACGCCGGTGCGTTCGGGTAACGTTTCTGAACGCAGCCCAGGGGAGCGATCACGTGCACGATCGAATTCGATCGGTCGACTTCGAACTGGTCAATCTTCTGAAAACCGCTCTACACTGCCAGTTACCCTTCAATCGATTTATACCAGCGTACCACCATCACTTCGGGCGACAGTGCAGAGTCGCCGATAACGGGTTCACTAAACTGATAGATCTACTGGAGGCGCTTACGCCCACTGTTCAAGTATGTAAATTGAGCGACACGTCCCGCGAATGTTGATGTCCATTCGGAATGAGCTGCGAATTGTCGCGTGTGCTTTCAGGTGATGGGAGGGCAATAAGCGCGTGGTTACGCTATCGCATCGTGCTCAAGTACGTAGATTCACCTCGGATTTACTACGAGTGCTGAAGTCGAAAACGAGCAAACAAGTGATGCTTTCGGAGTTCCCGAGCGTTTACGCTTGAGTGATAGGTACAACATGCAACTCGCGTAACGTTGATATATTCGCGTTTATTTTTCAAAGGTGATCGGTCAAATCTATTTCTTCTTTCTCAGCAAAACCCTGGGATATCGTGGACTACGGTGTATGCAATATTGAAGATGTTGGTGAGGTGTCCGAGAACACGGTTGTCGTGACTCCTATAGAAGGCGGCGATAAGATGATAGCCATTCCCAAACGCGAACAGACTGTTGAAGAGATCGAGCGAACGAAACTGTTCGCCAAAAATGTGCGCGGTTGGAAGGATATGTTTTAATTGCGTTTTAATTTCGTACATCTCGAAACTGTACTTGTAATTTAACTGGTGGTCGAGTTACTGCAACACGCGCCGCGATGTAAGACGCTTGCACGAGAATTTGCATATTGTAAAAGAAAGAACAATTTCTGTTGTCACCTATTTTTATTTGCATCTCGTAAAGTGATGTACGAAATTGAAACGCATGCGACTTTGAAAAATTCGTAGACATTTGCCTGGTTATAAAACTTTTAATACGAAAGAAAATACATGTAGATCACAGATTATTAAAAAGTTTGCAAAATCACAGTGATTTTACTTGTTAGTAATAATGGGGAAACTGTGTCTTCTATGCATGTTCCATGCTTCTCAGATTCTTTATTTGTATCTATCACCATTTGTATATTACTGAATGTTCTAAAAAAATTCAATAAAGTTTGATTACATCTCTTACACTTTTTCTATAGGATAGAAATGATAAAAATGTTAAAATAGATTTAATAGCTTATTATTAAAAATGTTCAACTTACTGTCTGTGTTTTGTAGTAGGTTTTAAAAATTCCATTTGTAATATTTCCAGTTTATTGCTTTCTTTGTGGCTGCACGCTTCCACTTACAGTATAATTTTTCTCATCTTTGTACTTCCTCAAGAACGTATCTCGTAATTGTTTTTCCACTTTTTCTGACAAATTGTTGGATCTGCATCTTTTTTTGAAGGGAGAAATGATGTACATATTTATTATACATATATATAAAGTAATATATATTTATTTATACGTTATACTTTATGAATTTATAATTAATAAAATGCAGAGAAATATAAGTACACATACTGAGGGTTCGACCTACGTGTTCCCAAGATTTTCGTATCATATTCATTCCTCTCTATTGTATGTTTAATCTTTCTCACCACGGTACGTACTTTTTAGGTTTGTTTGTGTTGCTTGCTGAAGCACTCGGGTGATGTTTTCGAACGCACCTAGTTCAGTATAATCACTTGTCGAGTGCGACAAAATGTTAAATCTTGACCAACTTTTGTCACGACGTCGCGTCTCTCATAGCGACGGATGTGACGTTGAGGAAAGCGGTACGTTCATGGAAATCGCGCGTCGCGCTTAATGTTATCGCGCTGGTCAATAATAGCTACAATTACTCACTGAACACTTAAACGGCAATAGAACATGATTGATTCTTGTTTTATTATTTAATCGATCATTTTTAGTTACTTATGTGATTATAATATTAGATAAACCTGGCTTCCGTTTCCGGTGACGAAAACGTGTGGTTGTATGAGAGTGTGAATGTGAGAATAAAGGTGAAATAGAGAGGCATTGGAATAGAGCTAGAGAAGAGAAGAGTGGGGAGAAGTGGGAAAGGGTTGAAAGAGGCGGAGCAAGTGGAGGCGAGGAGTGCGAGCGAGAAGGAGAGATACGGTGGAGAGATAAGCGGGAAGAGAAAGGTAGGTTAAGAGGCGAGAGTGACAGGCGGCATAGAGTAGGCAGTGAGATAGAGTGGAGAGTGGGAGGGAAGAGTAGAGGGAGGCAGGGAATAGAGAAGGTAGATAGAGGGGCAAGTACATAGGAAAAATAGGCAAGCGTAGGTAGAGAAGAAAAGAGAGT
>NW_011961829.1:0-2509 GCF_000949405.1 Vollenhovia emeryi
CTGGACACTTAATGTTGCGCACAGTTCTTTTGCGCACCGTTCATTTGGACACAGTTCTTGTGCGCACCGTACAATTGGACACCGTTGCTTTTGGACACAGGGTAATCGAAATATAATTTAAAACACACAGACACACGCGTATGCATGTGGAGCCCTGTTTGGAAATTTTGCTAATTTATTAATAATAAATTTTTCTAAATCAGCGTTTGTTAAATTGGACAGTTCTTTTACGCATAATTCAATTACGCACAGTTCAGCGCACAAGAACTGTGTCCAAATGAACAGTGCGCAAAAGAACGGTACGCAAAAGAACTGTGCGCAATTATATGTGTCCAATAGCACTGTGCGCAATTGCATTGTCCGCAATTGAAGGCTTCTCGTTTCCAGTGGTTTCGTAAACGTACATGGTATCGTAAACTACATAGCATTTGCGAAACTTCTTTTTTTCATAACTTTTTAACAAACAACGAGCGACGGTTAAAATCTTCTGAGGGTCACTCAGGGAGGCGACTTTGACAACATATGTCAGGGTCAAGGTCATTGGGGCTGCATACGTGTTTGTAAATTTTTATCGCTGCGTTTCTACGCGCGAGCGCGCGGCTGTGTCAAAACATACATACACATATACAAAATAGTGAAATTTTTTAAACTATTTGTGAAATGCCCTACACAACATATAACGTACCGCTCATGTCGAGGAAAACTTGAATCTGACTGGCAAGAAGATGAAAATCCTTCGCGAAAGTGACATTTTCCACTCGTATCTCTAGAGCTTCGGAAAAATTTTGATGAAAATATATTATACCATGAAGTTCTCCTCTTTGGACATCATATCTCGCTTCTGATATATTGTCATAATACTTCTGAAAACGAAATATAATTAATGAGAATCATCAACAAACGTGTTAATAATTATTATTCTGTTTCTTTAAATTAATATTGAATAAAAAACTTTCCAATTTACATTGGAATAATAGGTGACAGAGAAAAGGATACCGAGAAAACAGAAAACGCCATTGTACCTATTTGTGTACTTAAACACGTCATTATATATATGTATAATTACATTACATTATTAATTTTGAAATTACACCTGTGTTGCAATGGAATTGTCGAAATTGTGTAGGAATCTACAACTGAGATTGCCGAAGTGGCAGGTAGTTTCGTCATTCCAAATATTGCCAAAGTTGCTGCCGTATTCGCAATTGCCAGCTTCATCATTAACAATTCCAATATTCAAGTTCTTTGGATCACTACCTATTGCGAAAAGCAATATACTGGGTTCGACTATCGGCAAGAGTATCGCAATAATTAGCTGTCTGTAAGAATTATTTTTATGTTATGAAATTTGCAGTTGATAAAAGCTCAAGATGTTGAAATATAACCTCTAGCTCGTATATGACAATTCAGTACTGTATAAGTATGTATATTGAAGGAAACATTCGAAAAGGCAACATTCGATAAATTGAAACAATTGCAATTTTATTTTGTTAACAAAGCCATCCCTTTTGCATTATTGATAAGTTATGATAAATACTTACGAGTAATCACGGGTAAATCGGATGATATTCTTGACAAATAGAGCTTGGAATCTTCTTAACCGTGAAACTTGTCTATTCGAAACCGTTTTGTTTCCCTTAATAATTTGACTTATTAATGTCTTAAAATGATATAAATTTGCAAAGCTTTTTATAACAATAAAAATCGTACATACTTTTAGTTGTTCATATTTGTCTTGATCGTGAGTGAAGACAGCGCTACCCGTGTCTTCCATATTGGATCCCTGAGCTTCATTTAAAGTGACTGCATTATTTTGTGCCTCGCATAATTTCAAGAAAATTTCATCCAATGACGAGCATTGAAATTTCTCCAGTAATTTCTGCGGCGCCGATTCAGCTAACAATTTACCATGACTCATCAAACCGACCTGCGTATCATCCACAATACACAATATTAAGCACGATCAAATTTATGACACGTACAATTAGGAAGAACACAATGTCTTCAAAAGTAAGGAATAGTTTTTGTTTCAGAACCAAAACCTAGCTTACATAGGAACTTTAGCAACTTCTTTATATAATTCTAGATAAACTGCATTAAAAATATGTTAAAACTTTTAAAATTCTTAAATAAAACATAAATGTTTAATTTATTCAATACTGAAAACAACTAGTAAATTTGTTTAGTATTTGACTGATCTGTTCAAATATATTATTTGATACGCGCATCAAGTGCACAATGTATGTAAACTAGGTCATAAGAACATTTCTTCAAAATTTTTTGACGCACCCTTTAAAACGAGAAAGTTTCGCTATTTTTTTAATGCAGTCGTAAATATTATTGAGGCAAATGTAATGGAAAGTCTAGTGGGGACTCACTTTATTAGCCTTTTTAGCTTCTTCGATATAATGCGTCGTGATCAATACCGTGGTACCCTCCTCCTGCGAGAGTTTGATCAGATAAGCCCAAATGCTGTAAAGAAAGAAGACGTCCAAACATTTTCTTAATG
>NW_011961830.1:0-2509 GCF_000949405.1 Vollenhovia emeryi
GAGTAAAAACGAGATTTTTTAGAATCTAGCGAAGGTCCCTCAGAATAATAATATATATGGGGGGGGGGGGGAAAGGAGGTCGTCGAGCCGAAACGAAATAAAAAGAAGAACAACGTGCGACTTACTACTGATAGCGGTCGTTGGTGGTTTTCGGTAGCTGGTCGAAGGCGGCTGGGCTTAGGCAGGTGTCAGATTCGTCGGTCAGGTCGCGCACAGAATTTATTTTGAGAATAATAATGTAGACTCAGAACTCGGAGGATCGCGGAACTGTACTGTAAGAGTCGAGAGCTGCCAAAGAGGCTGAGGCAGCAGGCTCTGGGTTTATATAGGATTTTTCGGGGGTGGATCTTGGTTATGGGACGTGGAAGGAGATTTTGGATATTGGGTTCTTTATTGGTGGACTATTGGGAGGGGTCAAGGAGTTGTCTTCCTTATTGCCAACCCGACCATTAAGTCGTTGTCGCCCTTAGATATTTATTTATGGGCATCATTTCCTTCAGCGACTTTCGAAAAATCCCGAGTTTCACTTTTGGGTCAAGTTTTGGTCAACATGAATCCCCTTTTAGTGTCTCGGATCGTAATATTTTAGAAATCTGAATTTTGAAATTGCCGTCTGAAAGGGCCTGATCCCATCTGTTTGCTGTTTCTCCCCTTTTTATTATTTCGACGGCTATCGACCAGCAACAATTAGGGCACTTCACGTTTCGAGTTTCGAAAAGTGAAACTCTGGCAATAAATTTTTAGTGGGGAGGGGACTCATGTGTTGGCTAGTCGACATCCGCTGATTTCTAAAATTGTCGTTTCAAAGGGAAGAAAAACATGTTTCTTACGGTTTGTTGAAAGAGAGAAATCGTGGAGTCCACAGGACGTAACAATACATATACTTTACTGCAAGGGTCCTTGCACAATACTAGGCGATAGCGATAGCGAGAAAATTTCCGTTGGGTAGGAATTCTGTGTCTATTGCCTTATAATCATTTATAGCGTTCAGATTTTTCGCTTAGACGCGCATTTGAACACTATAATTCGTTGGCTACAAGGCAATTATAGGTACAGATTTTCAACCCGTCGAAAATTTTGTCGCTATTGCTATTACCTAGCATTGTACGAGTAGCTTAACATAATTCACATTATAATAGCGCAATTACAAATTTTATTTTTTATTAATATATTTTTATTTTTATAATTATTTTCTCAACTTGTGGCATTTGTATACATGTCACACACACACAAGGCCGTAGCCAGAAAAAAAATTCGGGGGGGTTCTAGTGGGATCAACTCGGCGAACTAAGGAGTATTATTAATTATTAGAAAATTATTAATTAATAATATATAAGTTTTGAATGATTTATTAAATGAAAAAATTATAGTAGACAATTATAGTAGACAATTATAGTTAATTATAAAATAAAATTTAACCGTCTAGCTTCTTTCGCGGCGAATAAATTTATTACGTCTTCTGTGTTAATATCAATTCTACGATGTATTGACATTAACGCCAATCCGGTTAGCCTTTCTTGGCCCATGGAATTTCTTAAATACGTTTTTAGACGTTTCAACGAAGAAAACGTCCTTTCCGGGGTACTTGTCGACACAGGTAATGTCGATAAAATTTTCAACAGCTTGTGAATGTTTGGAAACAGGTCTTGGTTGCATTCTCCGAGAGCCTCGATAGCACACGTCGGCCGATCTACGTCTGATTTTTTCAGCCACTTTGTCCTCCACAAATCAAATTCCGCTTGTAGAGAGTCACACTCCAAAAATCTTTCATAAAGTTTGAAATTGTCAACTTGAAACACACTCTCATTTTTGCAACACACGGATGGTATCAAAATATAGAGGGATGATAATGTCGATTTGTGATTTTCGAATCTGGAGCGAAGCTGATCGATGAAGTCATCCAAGAGTGGTATCATGATACTAATTCTAAAATATGTTTCTGGATCTTGTGTATTATAATTTCCTCTATGCTGTTGTCGTAATGCTATTCGTGGAATTTTTATTTCTTCATTTACAGTTTCGAGTAAATCGAGTGCGGTTTTGAATATCGTTGCAAATTTTGAACTGACATTTTCGCGAATATCTTGAACAGTCTTTATTATAATGTCGACATGTTGTAATGCAGCTACTAAGTCACATTCGGGAGATTGTAGGATTTTACAAAGTGACAATGTGTATGAAAATGGCATGCCTAAGCAACACAAGCTTATGATAAAGTCGCTGGCAATAATCGATCGCAGAAAAGAAGTCGCTTTTGATGAAGTTTCAGAATCCGCATCCATGCTCAAATCTTCCAACGTATCAACAATCGCTTTGAAAATTTCTTTAAATCTTATTAATCCATCATGGTTTTCAACCCAACGAGTCTCGCACATTGCCGTAAGGGTTTGCCATTTGGTTTTAGAATAGTTTTTCATTATATTTTTTTAAACAAGTGGTACGCTTTGCTGAGTACTTTAGAAAGTTTCCAATCGATTTTATAATGCCAATAGTATTTCGAATAGACTGT
>NW_011961831.1:0-2510 GCF_000949405.1 Vollenhovia emeryi
AGAACAATATGACATCACTGAAACTAAGTTTGTAAGTCTAATAAAAAATAATAGTGAGCAACACATACATACAGTACATGTAGTATATGTGTTGCTCACTATTATTTTTTATTAGACTTACAAACTTAGTTTCAGTGATGCCATATTGTTCCTTCATTTGGCCGGAATAGCAAGCTGCTTTCGATCTGTACACGTAAGCCATTTAATTTGTATATTACACAAATGTTTCCGCGAACTGACAGTTTTTAGGTTAAAAAGGTGCAAAAGTGCACAATCACTCCTGCATCCCCTTAAGTGCAAAATGTGCGAAAGTGCAGAATCACTCCAGCATCCCCTTAATAATAAATTTCTTTATTAAGCGTTATAGAGAAAAATGCCTCAGGACGTTTCGACTCGGTTTTCAATCAGAAACAACGCTATGTAATTTGTGGGCGGTCTTTCAGAGTCACCCTGTATACCTGGATATGAGACATGGATATAAATTTTGAAAACTAAGTTCACACGTCAAACGGTAGCTGGTTAAGGGGATCCTAAAGTGACGGTTTTATTTGTATGTTACTTCCCTTTTTGTTTATGCGTACATTATAAACTCGGTATATTTTCGAAATCGACAATTAACTCTCGCATTAACGTTTCACCGGAGAAAATATTTAGCATAACAGGATCTTGACTCATTTAATTTAAAGACCGCTGGAGTTTACGCGAGCGGCCGTCTTTCTAAAAATCTGACCCGAGCAGCACGAATCGGTGATTGTCAAGTGCTCGACGCGCAAGATCGGGAAGACGCGAGAGAGGCAGCATCTGTCGCGTCTAATTGCGGCCGAGCGTTTCGACCGTGCCGCAACCGATGTAATAATAACGAAAGCACTCTATAATGGTGTCGTGCATCGACGCACTTACCATAACTGGTCCGAGCGACAGCCCCGTTCCCCGCCGCCCGGTGATAAATGCGGATTGCGCCAGCCGGAGAGCCTTTTTTCAGATACACATAAATTACATTTCAGCTCACGGCATTCGTACTTTAATACGCCGCGTTTAATAATCACGTTGTCGCGGTCGCGGCACGCCAAGCTTTCGTACGGCCGTTCGAAAATGGCCCCGCCGCCGCTACGATCGTTTCGTGCGAGGCACCGCGCTCGCATTGTGTCCGGCTCTTGTTCTCTCGCCCCACGAGTGGTCCTTTCGTAACATTGTCAATAATCACTTTCGCAGCCGACAGCACGCGCTACTTCGACCTTCCAGATCGGCCGGGGGTATCGTGTCGCGGTGCAATTGCGAACTCGACGTCTCGTTATGTCGTGTCCCCCGGGCACCTGCTTGACATTCCACGAGTGTTGCCTCCGCCTTAAAGTACCTGCGTGACATCGCTAACCGGACGGTGTTACGACGCCACGCCGGCTACCTAAACGGTCGGTGCGGATCACGCGACCCGCCTGGCTATGTTTACTCTCGATTACTGGATAACTATCTGGCTATTAAGCTCGCTAAATATAGACAGCCTGCACTCGTGTCGAAACGCAGAGTTTTATTCCATCTACAATTTTGTGTGCCGTGCAACGTGAGGAACCTTTCAAGAGTCCGAGTATAATATATCAAATTATAAATAAAATTTTATCTCGAAACCCGATACAAATTTTAAATTGCCTAAAGTGAGCTTCGGATTGCGATAAATTATGTTGGACCGCTGCTACGAGATGTATAAAGTTTTTATTCAACTTTTATTGCACTGAACTAAAATTGCGCTACGTTTTTCGTTTATTAAAATCGTTTTCATTACTTTGAGGATTTTGACTGACTAAATTAGAATTGTCGATTATATTTTGCTGCAGATTCTACAAGATTCAAAAGAAACGAATAATTATTAAAATTTTACTTAATCGACTTCAATCCTCCTGTTAACAATTTAAAAACCTACAGCTTTAAGTAGAAATGTTTCTTTAAAATAAACCGCATTTATGCGAGCTAGATGCAGGATTTACATTTGTTATACGTGAGATTATTAATATCAACTTTAATAAGGGAACAATATTTACCAAAGCGTTTGCAAAAATCTTTTAAAGCGCCCTTTTGAGCTACAAGAGACTAACAAAGAGACTCACAAAGGATTACGTTCTTAATGACACTATTGTGCGGAGAATTAAGTTTTTAACGGCGCAATTATGACGAGATAACGCGATTCGTGTCGTTGTATTGTCGAATGAAGCAATCGCGGTTGTCGATGATCCGCGTGGAATTAAGAACGGCGATAATGTGCTCGGCGTGTAATTCCAATTAGTTTCTTCTATAAGCGCCAAAGCGAGGCCGTTTCGGATACCATAATCTTCGGCGATCCAGGCATTTAAAGTGATTTTATCGCAACGCGATCGCCCTGTATTTCACGAGCGGCGCGGCTCAAAAGGCTCAATTAGCGGTGGTAAGATTCCCGTGCATACGAGCTTACGTTTATGCCGCCGTTCGTGATCTGGAATGTATACAGGGTGAGTCTTTCCATATCCGACAAAATTTTTGAG
>NW_011961832.1:0-2510 GCF_000949405.1 Vollenhovia emeryi
AAGGAATAGAAATCCTGAAACACCCTGACAATCTGAATCGCGACAAAGGCTATCAGGTGAGCCCGATATGGCACACCGCCCTCCCGGTTTTTAAAAAAAACCGTCAGCCGGGATTGGCTGACCCCCCTCCCTCTGACCACGCCCTCCCCCTGACTACTCCCTCCCTTCCCCCAAGAACGAGTATAAAAGGACGAACGCAACGCGAGGGAGCTCAGTATCAGAGTCTCCCAGCCCTGATGAAGCAGACTGCAACGCCTGCGAAACGTCGGCACCACACTGCAAACGGACGCGGCAACCATCCGGAAGCCATGAAGACTAAAGAAGACAACAGCCGCGAAAGCCTGAAAGCCAAGAATAGTGATGTCATACCCCCCGACGAGGCGCTTTCCGAATCAATATTTATATTCGACGATGTGGTTTGCGATAAGCAGGATACAATTAGAGAGTACTATTCCATGGGTCGACACTCGAAAATCGATTGTTTCTATCTCTGTCAGACATATGCCAAGATACCGAAACATTTAATACGTGAAAACGCAAATCTGTTGATCCTGTTTCGACAGGATGAAACCAATATGAAACACGTATACAACGATCACGTGAATACCGACATGTCGTACGAAAACTTTCGCGCGCTGTGTCGCGAAAGTTGGCGTCGAAAGAACGGCTTTGTAGTTATAGATAAGGACAGCGCACTGCGAAATGGTAGATACAGACGTGGATTTAACTTCGTCGTACTGTAGACCAATCAGAACGATGAGTACCGCCGAGCAGGAGAGAACTGTAAAAGAAATCGCTAAAACGCGCGCGTCGATTCGTAAGAAACATCGCGCTCTGAAAACTGGTAACCTGAAGGAGGAGATCGCTCTGGAGAGACATTTCAAGCCGATAGTCGAACCGTTGAAACGCATCGCCGAACGTGTCGAAAACTCATCCGATGGAGCCGTTCTCGCGAAGACAGCACGCAAGGAGAGCACCTACGACTACGATTATGACGACGACGACGACGACGATGTTTTCAAAGCGACAAATCCAGATGAATCATTGAAGGTGAAAACAAAAAAACAACGACCTATCGAGACCGCAGCCTTACCAACAATCGGTTCCACACCAATAGAATCGCGCAAAGTGATTAGATCTACACCGATAGAATCGCGAACGACTATCACACCGTTAGAAAAAGTTACGTTAGTCCCATACGGGAAGAGGTGTACGAGACGGATGAGGCGCCGATCTCGCTCGAAACGTCCGCGAGAGAGACTCTGCAAACGGTGCAAGGTCATGAGGCGGTGCATAGTCAATTGGGACCGTTGGGACAAAAATATGTAGCCAATCAATGTAGCTGTCCCACAAAAGCTGTAAGTTGATTGGCTACGCAATTCTCAAAACTAGAACTTGGACCAAGTACTAGCGTCATGGTCACAGGCCTTAATTCGCCTGAATAGATACAGAGTTTCTAAATTTCTAAACAGTTGCTATTCTTTTCATCGGTGTTTTATCATTAACTCCATTATTTTTTTCAATAAAATCTTCAGTTTGATTTTTTAAGAAATATAACATTTTTTAATCAGACCCTAATGCTAAAGCAACTAGTTTGTATAAATATCCGTTGTTTTATTTGGCGCAATTTGTTGATATCATTACTTTTGTAGAAAAGATAGTTTTGTAGAGAAGATATTTTTGTAGAGACGATATTTTTGTACAGAAGATTTTGTGCAGACATTATTTTTGTAAAGAAGATACTTTTGCAGTAAAGATATTTTTGTAGAGATTATACTTTTGCAAAAAAGATAGAGTAACAAAATATATTCGGTTGAATTGGAGCTTAGACTTGGTGCTTTTTTTTACCTTTTTTTAAAAAGGTAAGTTTTTTTCGTGATATCACACCTTTTGTAGTTTAATTTAATTATAAGTTTCCATACTAATTCGTTCTAAGATTTGATGTACCTTGGCGGAGATAAAATTCATAATTCGAATTGTCATCAAATGTCTACTTCACGCATTTTCATGCACTACACATATTCGATGCATCTTTTCTATTTACAAAATTGGAGCATTATAATTATAATTCTGATTGTTCAAATGTTTTCTGTAATACACGATACATAAAATTTTTAAATGGAATTCTGTCTCGAATTCTGTTGCGAATTATAGATCGTGCAAAGTGGGCTTTAGACATTAGACACGTCTAATTGTTAGAAACGTATTTTAAACTAACACGTGCTGCCTGGGATATGTGCAATAATATTGCAACGGTCAGCAATTTTCTGAGCTAAGATTGGATTAGAGGAATAATTCAATTTCAGCACTTCCAATAAAAAATATTCTGCTAGCTTGACCAATGTTACCTTATTATAATTTAACAAGGTTTTCTGAATATTGAATTGTAACATTTACAAGACTACAATTCAGCGGCCATTAGACGTTTTGGCAATATCTTATTAACGTTGATTTTACAAATCATAACATAGGCCTGGAAATACCGTCTGTTAGGAAACAGCGTAAAAATA
>NW_011961833.1:0-2510 GCF_000949405.1 Vollenhovia emeryi
TATTGTTTTTGAAACATATGGTCGAACGTTATCATGAAGCAGTAATAACTCCACGTCTATTGAGCTGGCATTATTAATTATTCGTTCTTGAAACCTGTACGGCGATTCTGTGACTTGCTATCGATGGTTTTCGGTATCGTTAACCAACCTATGAAAGCTGTGTTTTTAACATCTTTGCTGTCGCTAGTTAATTTCGATACCGAAAAACATCGATAGCAAGTTACAGAAACCCGGTACTGGTAAAATCATTAATGCCGGAAAATACTGTTCTCAGATGAAGGAAATGAACAGCAATTACGCTTTAAGCAACCTGCAATATGCATATTGCTTTATGGTAATGCTCGACCACAGTAAAGGACGAGGGGTGAGGGGCAAGGGGCGAGAGCCGAGCGTCGAGCGGCGGACGACGCGCGGCGTGGGGCGAGCGGTGAGGGGCGAGCGGGGAGGGTTTACTGAAGCTCGCCGCTCGCTGCGTGACAACTTTTTTTCGGCGCGTCGCTCCACCTCTCGCTATTAGATGATGCCCCACCGTTGCCTGCCGAGTCCGGCCTGCCGCCGTCTACGTTTTCATTCGCTCAGACATTAAAATTTCTTTCTCGATAACTATTGCGAATTTTGCAAAATGGTATAAGACTTTTCTATTCAGTTTGCCCCGGTCTATCTGCCAGTTACAGGTGATACGGGTATTTGGACACACCCTGTATAATCCGTCCGGAAGCCTGCTGCACCACAGTAGGAGATTTTATACGAGATCGAGAAGAAAACATTGTAGACAGTATAAAGTCTGAAAAGACGCTAGCGCGACAACATGGAGCAACGAGAGCAAGATCTGGTGGAACGAGCCCACAGGATCACCACATTGGGTGATTATTTGGGGTGGCTGCAACAATGCTACGAGTGTATCGCTGAGCTAGAGGAACACAGCCGTGTTAAGCGTCCAAGGCTATCCATCGGTAACGGACAATCGCTGGTGGTTCGAATCGCGCGACTCGAGAGTGTCAAGTGCCAAGTTGAAAGGCGATTCGTACATTTCGGGGGTGGCGGTGCAGGGCCTTCTTCGAAAGCGCAACTGTCGTGGCGCGAGATCGACACCGCATTCAAAAACCGCGTGCTTACCGGTGCGGTAATAAACGCGGAGTACATTGACCCGCCCAAATTTCTCGAGGACGCTCGCGATATCGTGATCGAGCACGTGCGAGACGCTATCAAGCGCTATAATTGTGTAAAGGTGAATACCGCGTTCAACGGGGAGTTTGTGGCGGGTGATATACGTGCAAATAAAAGCATAAACACAAAAAACTGTGAACTGTTTATTACAACGGACCTACAACAGTGGTACGAGTCGCGCGTAATCGGTCCGACTCTAGCTGAACTCGAAGAGTTTCAGGAGCGTGATAGCGGGTGGGCGCTGTCGCGTATACTCAACTTGACTATTAACGTGAACAAATGCAATCCTATGCGCGCGGGATGCCATATAGACGTGCCAGAAGTGGTGAAACGAAAGAAAGCAGTGATCAACGTACAATCCATGGATAATGCGTGTTTCGCGTGGTCGGTGGTCGCCGCTCTCTATCCGGCTGAAAGAAACGTGGAGCGCGAATCGTCGTATCCACATTACAGTGATGTGTTAAACCTGCGAGACGTTCCAATGCCGATGACATTAAGTGGTATTAAAAAGTTCGAACAATTGAACAGTATTTCCATCAATGTGTACAGCATCGATGAAAAGAACAATTGTGAACGCGCAATCGTACCGCTACGAGTTGCTGACGAAAAGAAGGAGAAGCACGTGAACCTATTATACCTGCAAGATCAGAGGGGTGCCGAAGTGGGCCACTTCGTCTGGATAAAGAAATTATCCCGCCTCGTCAGTTCTCAACTCAGCAAGAAGGAGTACAAAAAGCACATTTGCGATCGGTGAGTATCGATAGGATTTGTGAAACTTATTTTATTTGAAAAATATATATTTAAAAATTTTTGTCTTTCCATATGTTTGCACTACTTTAGCTCCAACGTCAAGTTGCAAGCCCACAGCGTGGACTGTCAACAGATAAATGACTGCGCGATCATATTACCCAGCGAGGAGGACAAGTGGCTCAGTTTTAACAATCACAGTAGGAAGGAACGTGTGCCGTTTGTCGTCTACGCCGACTTGGAGTGTATCCTGAAAAAGATGGATACGGATCCGAAGGCATATCAGCACCATGAAGTATTTAGCATCGCTTATTACCTGCACTGCTCATATGACGACTCGCTATCAACATATCAGTTTCATCGTGACAAGGATTGCATCGCATGGTTCGCTGACCAACTAGAAGAATTAGCATATCGTGTAAAGAATATTCTGTCGAGTAATGTTTCCATGCAAACACTTTCGAAAGAACAGTATGAGAAATTTAATAGCACCACGCACTGTCACATATGCGAGAAACCGTTCGCGCCAGACGACACTCGGGTGCGCGACCATTGCCATCTAACCGGACAATATAGAGGCCCCGCACATTCAAACT
>NW_011961834.1:0-2510 GCF_000949405.1 Vollenhovia emeryi
TGCTTTGGACGGCGCGCGGCGCCGTTATATAGGCGCAAGTGGGAGGTGAGCGGCAGAGAGACGCGGCGGGGGATCATGCGCAAGAAGGGGGTGCCGGAGCTATACGCGGTGTTCGCTGGCGACTCGTTACACATGTGTACAACGATCATGTGACTACCGACATGTCATATAATGATTTCTGCGCATTGTGTAGCAGTTACTGGATAGACAAGTTTGGTTTCCTAGTGATAGACAAGGACAGCACGCTTTCTAATGGGTGATACAGAAAGGGATTTAACGTGTTTGCAGTACCGCGAACCGATTAGTCGTTGTCAGTATTCCGTTGGGTGAAAAGCGAGCGATCAGCATGGCTGGGAGCGATGATATTAGCAAGCGTGAAAAGATTGCGAGAGAGATCGCAAAAACGAGCGAAGCAATTCGCAAGAAACATCGCGCTTTGAAGATTGGCAGGATCGATGATGATATCGCGGTGAAGACGCACTTTAGACCAATCATCGAGCCGTTGCAACAGATGGCTGACAACTCCAACGGGTTATGCGCGATAAAAGACGAGCCGATCCATGACATGGGGATGATTGATACATCATTCGACTACAAGTGCGAGAAAGATGCTATACGGCAACAGATATAGAGGGGGGAAAACGGACCTCATCGAATCGCCCGTTGATCGAGTCCCCCGAATCGAAACATTGTAAATTGATGGATGTATCGTATGAGTTGGAGGCACCACCGATAACCTCAACACCGTTGATAACCTCTACAGCACGTGCGACGGCCATGCGTCCAATGGAGGTGACTCTTGGGTCTGAGGATGTTTTCGAAACCACTGGGGATTCGCTCCCGTCAGCCGTTCAACGCGAGATACAAACGGAAAAGGGTCAAGCAGTGTTGCAGATGCATCTGGGCCCGTTGAGCCAAAAATATATCGAGGCAGTTCTACGTGGACCACCTGCCAAAAAGAGTGGTGTAAAGAGCAACATAGATTTCGTATACGGTGTTCATCTCGACAAGGATGGAATGAGGCTCGGCAGTAAACGGTTCGATGTAGACAGCAACGATAATATAATTCTCGACGGTGTGCGATACAAAGGTACGCCTGGTTTTTACGAGCTGATTTTCAAGAGACTTCCCGACGATGAAGTGTACACAAAGGATGATCTAAACAAGTACAAGAGCATACTTTTGGCGACGAATGCGCACAGGCGCAATTACAGCGCGCAAGGTCAGAAAATTGGTAGCAGAGGGCACAAGTACAACCACATAATCGCACCGTTAATGCTGGACGGAGGAATGAAGACTCGGTCCAGGACAAAAACTGGAAAAGGATTACCTCACTCTATGGCACTAAACGACAATGCGATCGATTACGTGCACTGGGACGATCCCAATGAGCTTGTGGATCGCCTACGATTGCTCGATGCCTCGCGCCGAGCCGGCCACAACGCTCACGACAACGAGATGCTATCGATTATCGAGGAACTTCGCGAAGCTGGTTTTATTATAAATTAACTCGCGTATCATCGAAATGAATCAGTCGATTGGTGTCGCTCGCGTTGATAAAATGCCTATCGACAAATTTGGACTATCCGAAGGGAGAAGAGGTACAACCGATAACATTTCATACAATCGCTGGAGCGGATTGATGAGAAGTTACGTGCATCATAACGCTCTCTGTCGCGCTGCTACGGATTTCAATGCAAGATCATGCAAGATTCGTCGTGTAGCGCAACCTGAGGCTGATACCGACGCTGTAAACAAACTGTACGTGGAACAGTGCGTTGTAACGTTGAGGAAAGAGTCTGATGAGAAGCTGATTGCGTTGGAGAAGAACTTGCAAGCTTTACAAATCGCTGTAAACGAGCTCTGGCATGCAAATATCACTAGATTAGAAACGGTTAACGAGCGGCTATCGGATAACGATGAACTACAAAAACGGATATGAATGGCTATTGGATGATGACTGCAATCAGAAATAAACGGGTAGGGGACACAGGTCTGTATTTCTGAAACAGGTCTGTATTTCAGAAACAGGTCTGTATTTTGGAAACAGGTCTGTAATTTGGGAACAGGTCTGTAAATCGGAAACAGGTCTGTAAACTGATCTGTATTTCGGAAAACCGGTCTGTATTCGGAGCTGTTAGAAAACATATATCGCATGGTACCCTCTTTGTGCATATCATTACGTCAACGATTACACACTGTCGAGACATGAGACCATCAAAATCCGATGAACGTAACGGTTCCGAGAAGCGACGGCTCGTCGAGGAACTGCATGCTTCGGCGAGAAGGAATTTTCCACGAAGACGCGTCATAGTTCGAGGATACGATGATGTGTGGCAAGCCGACCTCGTTGATATGCGTGCATACTCACGTTTCAACAGAGGCTACCACTACATGCTTACAGTCATCGATGTGCTGAGCAAGCATGCTTGGGCTATGCCGCTTAAGACTAAAGGTGGAAGTGAGACGGCTAATGCTATCAGTGAGACAATTCGGGAGAGCGATACATG
>NW_011961835.1:0-2510 GCF_000949405.1 Vollenhovia emeryi
TCTTCTCTTCTCCTTAGGTTTTTCCTTCTCCCTCCTGCCTTTGCTTCTTCCTCCTCTCCCGTTCCTTCCTTCTCTAAAACCCTTCTTCTCTCCTCTCCCTTCTCGCCCTTGCCCCCTGCTCCAGTTTCAATTCCTCCCTTTCTTCATCCCATCTCCACATTTCTTCATCTATCCACATCTTCATATACCCAATTCTTACTTTCCGCCCTTCCCTTCTCTTCCTCTCTGCCTCCCTCCTAATCAACCACTCTATTCTTCTTTCTTTCTCCGTCAAATCATCCTTAATCCATTCTGTCCTATCCTTTAAGTTCTTTTTCCCTTTCATCACTTCTATTTTATATATCAACACTATTTCTTTCCCCTCCTCATTCTTTCTACTTATTCTCCTTAACTCTTCTATCTTCGCCTTCGCTCCCGTTTCTCTAATAATTTCCTCTACCTCCTCTCTTAGCCCTTCCCAACCCTCTTTCTTTACCTTCACCCCTCTTATCACCACGTTCTTTTTTCTTTCCTCTCTTTTCTTCCGCTCCCCCTCCCATTCTATCTTTTTTACTTTCTCTCCAATCTCCTCCCATCCTTTTTCCCATCTCCTTACCTTTTTTCCTCTTCTCCCCCTCTCTCTCCCCCTCTGCTTCCTTCTTCTCCTTCTCCTTGTATTCTTTCAGTTCTTCCTCAACCTTCTTTATCCTCTCCAATAATTCCTCCCTCTCCTTCTTCCACCCTTCTTCCATCCACCTCTTCATCTCCTCTTTCTCCTCCTTCCACTTCCTTATTTCCTCTTTCCATCCGTCTTCCTCTTCCTCTCCCTCTATTCCTGTCTCATTCTCGTCTTCCCCCTTCTTTCTCGGCGGCGATCTTATCACCTTCTCACTTCTCCCGAATATGTTCTCTACCGCCATCCACCTCTTCATCTCTCCATCCTCCTCCTGCCTTCCTCTCTTCTCCCCTCTTTTCAAAAATTCTACTATTGGCACGCTGTTCGCCCTTTCCCTATTTAGTAATTCTATGTTCTTTGGTCGCCCTACTTTCCCTTTCCCTCCTTCCTTTACTCCCCCCCTCTTTCTTCTCTTCCTCCATTCTATTCACCCTTCTATTCTGTTCTCTTCTCTTATCTACCTGTTCTTGCCTACTTTTCCTATGCGCTTGCCCCTCTGTCTATCTTCTCTATTCCTTTCTCCCTCTACTCTTCCCTCCCACTTTCCACTCTATCTCACTACCTACTCTATGCCGTCTGTCACTCTCGCCTCTTAACCTACCTTTCTCTTCCCACTTATCACTTCGCCGCACCTCTCCTTCTCGCTCTCGCTCTTCGCCTCCACTTACCCCGTCTCCCTCCGCCCTCTCTCACGTCTCCCTGCTCTTCTCTTCTCTCACTCTACTCCACTCACTCTCTATTTCACCTTTATTCTCGCATTCACTCTCTCACACAACCACACGTTCTCGTCACCGGAAACGGAAGCCAATAGCGCCCACTAATAGTATAGCGTTATTCCTGACTAAAAATTGAGTCGAAAAGTCCTGAACCATTTTTTTCTACAATGCTCGACGAAGCAGTACATATCGAGTAAAGCTAATCCAATCGGCGTTGTCCTTTAGACGGAAGCACGTCAGTGAGCCGCGCGCCTGGTAGTGTGCGTGAGCGCTCCGCCGCATCGCGCCGCTACATTGCTATATTCGCACTGCGCTAGCATGCAATATTCTTACGTGCCGTATAATGTGAAAAATGTTCTCTTGCACGTCAGAAGACTCTTCTTAAAGAAAATTTCACAGAACTCTCGTCAAAACGGATTAATAATGCTCAATGCCTAAAAAAACCTATAATTTTTCGTTTATAAATTGATTTAAAACTTTTCTTTGTAGATTCGAAACTCTGTGCGTCCTTTTACGTAGGATAGACATACATTTTTTTCTTGATAATATTTGTCAATTAAATTACATTTTGAGTTATCTTTTCTGTAATTCTCCTATGAAAATTGTATTCTTCAACATTTGATTACACAGATGATTTTATTATTTAAAAAATCTATTTCTTAAGAAATTTCTACAGAAAATGTAGGGATATGAAGAAAGCGTATTGTAATAAAACAGAAAACAAGACAAACTTCCCCATTATCAATGTATGAAGATTTCGACAAGCACAAAAATGTTACGTTAATTTTTTTTCTAAACAATCCGTTTTTTTTCAGAAATCTTTGCGTTAACATTTTGAATCTTTCTGCGAATGGTCTCGATAATTTACAGTAGTAAATTTTTTTAAAGAATTTATTATATTAATTACCAAATAAAAGAAATTTAAGACTGTAAAGCAATATGAGAAGGTTAACGGCCAAGGACGGGCAAATCAGGATAGTAAAATAATATTAGTAGATAAATATGTAATTTATTCTGTAATAATTTAGAAGAGAACAATGTACGTTTTGACAATCTTGTCAAAAGCTAGCCGACAACGTAATAAAATTATAATATTTAACGAACTGTGTCACAATAAACAATATTAATAAGTCAATTAT
>NW_011961836.1:0-2512 GCF_000949405.1 Vollenhovia emeryi
GAAGGACCCCGGTCTGCCGCTGCCGTCGCTTTCCCGCCGATTTGGGGAGTTCCCGCGTGAGCCCAGGCGACGAGCCGTTGCCACCTGCCGATCCCGGGAGAGCCGAGGTGCCGGTGAGATCCTCCTCCGTCCGTTCCGCCCCGTACGATTGCGTCCGGGCCCAGGTTGCTGTCGCCGCCGGGAAAATTTCGCGCTTGGTGTCGCCCGGGCTACGGCCCGTCGGCTTTAGATTTTCTTTGGTGTCCCGGTCGCGGCAACAAGCAACCGCGGTTTCCCCCGGAGCCTGCAGGTCTCGCGTATGTGTGTGTGAGTGAGCGTGTTCGAGTCGAGTGTCGTGGTCGCGTGGAGTAGAGTCTGCCGATCTGGAGATTCGCGGCGCGAGGGTTGCGTTGCGCGAGATCACGCGGGGTACGCATGCCGCGGGAGTGTCGCGTGCATGCGCGACGTGAAGGTGCGTCGCCGTGGAGTCCCGGCGATTGAGAGAGTGCGGACGACTGCGTGAGTGCCTGCGGTGCCCCGTGCCGCTTCCGCCGCTGCCGGTGGCGGGTTTCGTGCGGACGGAGCGTCCGAAGCGAGACCCCCTGCCGACCAACGCGGCCGGTGCGGCCGGGCGAGAATAGCGTAGTTAGCCGTCGGGGACTGCCCGGCGTAGAATTGCACGTCGTTGTGAGGCGGGCCGATCCGGCTCGAGCACCCAGTCTCGCGGGCGAAGCGCCCCGGCCGAGTGCCTCGCGGGCGACGGTACTCGTACCGTTCGCGAGGAAATTATTGTTTCTGCGTCCGTGTCTTTTTAGAGTCGGGTTATCGCGCACAGGGATTTTGCCGTCGGATTCGCGCCGGAAGACTTAGAGTTCCGCGCCGACTGGTTCCCCCCCCCCCCCGGTCTCGGGGCCAGTACGAGCATCGCCGACGAGGCCGCCCGCTACCGCGGCCACTTAACCGGCGTCGTAACGCCTCCTTGTAATAAACCCGATTTTATTTCTTTTATTTTAGCGAGTTTCTTTCGTGTACGTCTCCCTCTTCGTGTGTCTCGTCCGTCGTAAGAGGAAGTTAAGTCCCGTGGCCTCTGTAATCTTTTAGTGTCAACCACCGCCCCGTCCCTCTACCGTTAGGCGAGCTAGCCTGCCCGTGACGCGGGCCGCTCCATATCGTTTGTGCGATTTCGCGGATTTCGCGACGTGACGCGTGAAAGACCGCGTCTGGCGCCCCATCTTCGTCTATCGCGTGGAGTTTTCGGCTCGCGGCACGGTACGCGCGGAGCTACCGAGATCCCGCTCCTTCCCTGCGCGTTATCATTTTCCTCCGCGGTTTTTGACGACGACTCGATCCGTCCGCATCTCGCGCTTCTCGCGCCCGGCGACCACACTCCCCGTCGTCGGCGCGCACCTCCGAGTAAGACCCGCGCGCAACAGCGAGAGCGGGACGGCAACACCCGTCCGTCCACGTATCACGGGAGAGCGGAAGCCAGTTAAAGCAAAGAGAAAAATCGTCGCAAGATCAAAAATGAAAAAATAGAAATAAAATTTGATTTTGCAACCAATTGTTTATTCTATCATAGTGAATTATTATAATAGATTCTTAAAAGCTGTTCGAGAGTAAGCCATAATTATTATTGAGCAGCATAGCTTTTGTGATCCATTGTGCACAGCTTGTGTCTACTCTGTTGGTCACGGGAAAGAACATTGTGACTTGTACATAAAGTGACTGCCTTTATTAAATATAGTGCTGAATAAAATAGACTTTCTTTCGTTACACCCACCCCTAATCTTTATCTTTATCGATTATGTTTGTTCTCTTTATAGTGCACCTGCTACTCCCGTAAACAGAATTTTTTCTATTATTTTTTTCTTATAAAACTTACAACTTCTTTCAAATCATCGGCTGCCCATGCTGTGATGTACATTCGTTGCAAAGCGGCCATTATCATGGATATAAATTGAGGAATCAGAACATGAGATTGTAACTGCATTTCAAAATTACATAATGTCAGAATTAAAGGTTCCAATACTGATATATTTAGCTATACCTAAATATTTACATATAGCATAGGGAAACCACCGCTGATGACAGTAAATCCCATCGTAAGCGTAGTTTTAAAAAGAACATATTGGACAGCTTGCTGAGTTCTGGAAGTAAACCTGTGTATACGAAGAAATACATAAATCTAATTAAGATATGCCTTCACAATTATGTTATTATTGTATTAATAAGTTTATCGTTTCCCCTCGGGGATTACAACGCGTTTTTGAAAGAACGTTCCCAAACCTCTTACAATAATTTAAACTTACGCTACGCTCTTTCATAGTGTGAAGGAGTCGTGCGCCCCGTGACTTAAGCCTGCACAAGCCTCCTTCACTCTTCATTTGCCCACACACACACGCGCTTGGACTTCCGTTTCCTTGGCTTTATAACTATTTCATCATAAATGTGTGCAAAAGTCTACTCCCGTATAGCTAACTCTCTCCCTCTCTCTCTCTCTCTCTCTCTCTCTCTCTCTCTCTCTCTCTCTCTC
>NW_011961837.1:0-2512 GCF_000949405.1 Vollenhovia emeryi
TAAGTTTATGTTCTGTTGCTAGGCATTTTTTCCATTTTTGGTGCTAGAACGAGGCAAGTCCAAATTAAAAGTGTTAAAATTTCATGTATTTTGAAAGTTTGTTATTATTTGAATAAGTATGCGCTAATTGATAGCTAAGAAGAATATAATGTAAAATAAATAAACTTTCTGAAACAAAATTTGAAAACGGGGGAAAGTTTTTTTCGTTTATCTCAGAAACATAAAATGTGGACTTACCTCTTTCTTGCAGCAATGTCTTCAATTAGAAGCAATAACAAATCAAGAACGCTTACATTTTTTAATCAAATTAGCATAATACGACATACTGTTACGTTAGAAGAATTAATTAAGGAAAGGTCACAAGGCGTCATCCGGGAAAATTTGTACATGTATGTACATACATCCTCTGATCGCGGAATTGAATAAATACATTTGAATTACACACTTAATACAACAGAAGCTTAACAATACAGCATAATGATATAACAATCGTCTATAAATTGTAAGACTTACATTTCAATAGTCATTTGAGGCGATATCTTCATACAGAGTGGTTTTTCATTTAAGTAGCAGAATTATTTTTCTTACAATTAGCCGAACTCGCACGATATTACAGTGATACTACCAATATCAAGATCAGGTACAGTTAACAGTACAAATAAAAAGTAGGTATATAAAATACTTATACAATACTATTCTCTAGATTATCCGAGAAAATAATCGAAACCATGGATGATAAAGAATCTTGTAATTCGTGGAACGGTATAGACTCTGGCGAGGAGATTGTTATTTCTGGTATATCTGGAAGATTTCCGGATTCAGATAATATGAATCAGTTACAAAAAAATTTATTTAATAAACGTGAACTTATTAGAGCAGATCATGGGCGATGGCAGACAGGTGAATAATTTGTATGCACTACAGTTCTGCAACCATGCCTGATTGACGAATGAAAGATATGTCAGAATTAGACAAAAATCTAATCTAATTAACAATTATGAATTACAATTACAATATAATTTTTAATGCAATTAATATATTTTTAATCGTTATTGGTTGCAAACAATTAAATGAGATAATCGCGAAAAATAATTGTTTACGTTAAAATGGCTAGACTAATTAATTCATTATAGAAATACTACTGTTTGTTTAGTTTGTTCAGATAAATTAATGTTTTAACAATCAACAGTATATCTTCTAGATTTTAAGTGTTTTTATTAATGAAGGACTCTTTACATTTTTATTATTATTTAAAAACAATTTTTTAGGACTTATACAATAATGTACAATATATATTTCTTTTCGCCAAGTTTTTTAATAACCAATAATGTCTTGAATCCAGACCGATATGTATCCAACAATTAAGTTAGAAAAGGCTATCTTTTAATAAAATATTTATTTGTATTGAATTTGTTTGCATTATATCTTTATTAAATAAGTATTAAAAATTTGTCTCGTTATACATATTATTATTCCTTTATTTCTTTCGATAAAATTTTATGTTCGATTGTTTTGATATAACATTTCAAGAATTCTATTAGAAGTTACAAAAATTCAAGCAGCATATATGTACATATAAAATTATTTTTCAACTCAACAAACTTATTTTTATATCATAAAAAGGTCTGAATAGTTGTAATATAATTGTGAAAAGTATCTAAAAAGCGGAATTGATATACTAGTGATACGGCCTAATATACAGGGTGTCGGATTCGATTTGGACCACTCCAAAGATTATAGTAGATTGGGTCAAACTGAGAAGAAAAGTTATACATATAACATTTTACAAAATCCGTAATTATTATCGCGTAATTAAAAAAAACGTCTGAGCCAATAAGTGCACGGAGGAGCGGAAGGCCGGACTCAGCAGACATGCAAAATGGTGTATCTGTTGACATCTCTCAAGATCCGATAGCGAGAGGTGGAGTTACGCATCGATCGATGAGAGACGTCGGCGAGCGGGAAGCTGTGAGCGGGCGAACAGCGCGCAGCGAGCGAACGCGCGACATATGACATCGCGCCGAAAAAGTTTTTCTGGTGGTAGGAGAATAATACACCATTTTGCATGTCTGCCGAGTCCAGTCTTCAGCTCCTCCGTGCACTTATTGGCTCAGACGCTTTTCTTACTTACGCGATAATAATTACGGATTTTGTAAAATGGTATATAATTTTTCTTCTCAGTTTGACCCAATCTACTATAAACTTTGGAGTGGTCCAAATCGAATCCGACACCCTGTATACAGGGTGAGTCACAACATTTGTGCCAGAGCTCGTGAGAAAGTAGAACGGATCGAGATGAACAGAAAAGTCCTGAACCATTTGCAATTTTCGCAATAGTTAACGAGTAATTAATTATCAAAAATCGTCGTCTTTGCCCTGCCCACTGTCCAATTCGAGCGCGTGGCGAGATGTGACCGCACGGCGATCGATATTGCCAGGCAAGGGAAGGGGACGCGAGACGCGGGAGCGGGGACGTAAGCTCGCCGGCAACTGCGCGCTGTCCCCCCCCCCC
>NW_011961838.1:0-2512 GCF_000949405.1 Vollenhovia emeryi
TTGTAAGTCAGGCATATTTCCAGATACCGCTGGAAAAGAGTAGTCGCGAATTAACAGCTTTCACGGTTCCCGGTAAGGGATTATTTCATTTTAAAAGAATGCCGTACGGACTCACCGGCGCGCCCGCAACGTTTCAGCGTTTGCTTGATCGCTTAATCGGACCGGAAATGGAGCCTCACGCGTTCGCTTACTTAGACGATATTGTTATCGTCACCCGTTCGTTCGATGAGCACCTCGTGTGGCTCAAACGCGTGTTAGACAGAATGAGGGAAGCCGGTCTTACGATCAATCCCGAAAAGAGTAAATTTTGCCGATCGCAAGTAAAGTACCTTGGATTTTTGGTACAGCACGAAGGCTTGAGAGTCGATCCTGATAAAACCGCGCCGATTCTCGAATATCCGCCACCCCGAAATATTAAACAGCTGAGACGCTTTATCGGAATGGCGTCTTGGTACCGCCGATTTATACCGCAGTGTGCCACGAAATTAGAGCCGCTTACGCGTCTCCTCCGAAAGAACTACTCTTGGGAGTGGGGGGGGTGACCAAAAATCGGCGTTCGAAGCCATTAAATCCTGCATTACGGAACCGCCCACGTTATCGTGCCCGAAGTTCGAATTACCGTTCACGCTTCAAACGGACGCGAGTTCGGTCGGGTTGGGCGCCGTATTAACCCAGGAATCGGAGGGCGTAGAACACGTTATCGCTTTCGCGAGTCGCGCATTATCGGAAGCGGAAAAGAAGTACTCGACTACCGAGCAAGAGTGCCTCGCAGTTGTATGGGCGATCCGGAAATTTAGGCCGTATCTTGAGGGCTACAAGTTCCAAGTGATCACGGATCACAGCAGCTTACGGTGGCTGCATAATTTGAAAAATCCGACGGGACGGTTAGCAAGGTGGGCCCTCGAATTATTAGAATACGATTACGAGATCGAACACCGTAAGGGGGCATTACATCATATTCCCGATGCGCTCTCGCGGATGTACGAGTCCGCCGAGGAATTGTACGATACCACCGAGGAATTGTGCGCCGTCGCGATCACGGGAGACGCATGGTACGATGCGCGTGTACGAAGTATCGAAAGCGAGCCGCGTAAATACCCGGGATGGAAGGTCGAGGAAGACTCGCTTTATTTTCGAAAACCGAACCCGGTCGTATCACAAGTCGTGGACGATCTCGAAGCGTGGAAATTGGTGCTTCCGCAGGAATCGCGTCTCGAGGTGATTCGAAATAACCATGATCCGCCTCAAGCCGGACATGGAGGAGTCGAAAAGACGTATCGGCGCGTTGCGGCAAGGTATTATTGGCCGCGTATGTTTCGCGACGTCGCGAGTTTCGTGCGCCGTTGCGACGTTTGCCAACGAACAAAAGTTGAGCAGAACGTCCCGGCCGGTTTGATGGGACGACGTACCGTAGACACGCCGTGGTCGGTTGTAGCCGCGGATATTATGGGTCCGTTTCCCGCTTCACGGAGTGGCTTCGTGTATCTGTTAGTTATTCAGGATCTTTTCACTAAATGGATCGAGTGCTGTCCGCTCCGTAAGGCAAACGGCAAAAAGATTCGAGAGGCTATCGCGGACTTGGTAATCAATCGCTGGGGGACGCCGCGTGTCTTATTGACCGATAACGGCACCGAGTTTGTTAATCGCGATTTAAAAGCTCTCGCGGAAGAATTCGGCATCACTCGCGTGACGGTACCGCCGTATCACCCTCAGGCGAACCCTGTCGAGCGAGTAAATCGCGTAGTAAAAACTATGATTACGGCCTTTCTCGAGCGCGACCACAGGGAGTGGGACGTTCATTTGGCGGAATTTCGATTCGCATATAATACCGCATTCCACACCTCCTTGCAGGCTACGCCTGCCTTCTTGAATCTCGGACGGGAACCCGCCCCGGCCAACGCGCGCGCGGAGGGAGCCGATCCCGAGTTAGAGGTAGACGATAGCGATACCGCGAAATGGAAAGAGCGCATGGAGCGTGTTCAGGCTTTGCGAGACTGGGTAATCGAAAACTTAGATGCGGCGCACCAGAAACAGGCGCATTATTATAATTTGCGTCGGATCGACGCTTTGCAGTTGGCGATCAAGTATTAAAACGACAGCATGTCTTGTCGTCCGCCGCGCATGCAGTAGCGGCGAAGTTAGCTGCGAAGTACCACGGGCCGTTCACCGTGGCCCGGATACTATCGCCAGTAGTGTACGATTTGGTGGACTCAGGGGGCAGGGCGCATGGGAAGACACACGTTAAGGACTTAAAACCCTACGTGACTGGACCTGCGTTGTAGGTCTTGTTTTCGCGTGCCGTGTCCCGCCAGCCAGGATGACGGAGCGGCGGAAGATGCGCGAGATAGCCGAGCTCCTGGAGGAGGCCGCGGAGCAGAATCCCAGCTTCTGGAGGGAGCTGCGCGAGGAGATCGGGCGCGTCCGGATGAACCGCGACGGGCCCCAGGCGCGGGCCGACCCCGCGCCGGCCGGGCCGGCCGTGCAAGCGGACGCGCCGGCGGGGAGTCGCGCC
>NW_011961839.1:0-2513 GCF_000949405.1 Vollenhovia emeryi
TTATGTAATGATTACATATCATATACATAACAATGATATATAACGTTGTTCTTTCCATACGCTCTTTCAGTTATATAACAGTTATATGTTGGTTTGCTGGGATAAATATATTATATTATATGAAATTATACATCAAATATGTCCTATACATATTTATTTTTACATTGTATTTTTCTATACAATTCTACACAGTTCTTTATAATTTTGAAGATTTATACATGCTTTGATATGAGAACTTTAACAAAAGGGAAAAAATTGCTTATTTGTAAGTATACATAACTGTGTACAATTGCACAAAATCATACATATGTATATAATTATAAACAATAATTTTTCACATTAAAAATTATTCATATAAGAATATGTATAAATCTCTAAAATTATACAAAACTATGTAGAATTGTATAAAATTATATAGAAATATACAATGTAAAAATATGTATGGACATATTCGATGTATTAAATAGTTTTATATAATTCTATATATTTATTCACATTCATATATACAAATTTTTTTACCAGAATTATATTATGCACGTGTGCATGCACAAATTAATATAGAGAGATCAAATATCAACATTTAATGTACTGTAATAAGTATATGTTTACAGAATAGGGACAAAAATAGTCTTTAATTAATATCTCTTTTTCCAAAAATGTATATTATCTTTTCTATTCATGCACTGATAAAGCTTGCAAGAAATCTGTACTGACGTGCTGCCGACGGCTTAAGACCGATCTCAAGGCAGTCAAATACAGTTGCATAATTCAATCTTAAGTTCATTTGAGATGTGAAGGCGTTGCTCAAGATGTATCTTAAGCACGTATTTTTCAAGTCCAGTAAATAGTCGTCTTGAGACGGTCTTGTGCTGTCGAGATGCATTACTATTGGCTGTTCTATTCACAGTGACATGAAACAGCCAATAGCAGTGCATCATTCCGCACTATATTGAAAAGCTGTTTATTTAATACTATTGCGAGAAAAATTTCAGTTTCAAATATTTATTAACTAGGCATATTACAATATCACATAGCATTGATCCTATTATTATATACAGTGATAAGTAACAGTTTAAAAGCAATTTTTTTCATAAATTTAATAATATTGAAAATTATAATTATTCTTCATAACAAAGCTAGTTTTTGTTAAAATATGCAAATATCCCATACAGCACAAACCTTGCAGTTACATTGCAGCTACATTACAGCAATGTTGCAATATTGTAGCAATGTTATTGCAATGTAACTGCAAGTTTTGTGCTGTACGGGATATATCATAAAGTAAAATAAATATACTAACATATGTATGTTTGTAAATCCTGGACGCAGGTACAGTTGTACGGTATGTGGTAGACAGCACGACCCGATTAATAGTTACATATAACACGCATATTATATTACATTTACACTTGAGTGGGAAATTATAATATTGATATTATGTAACTGTTGCTTGGTGTTTGCTGGGGACTCGAGAAATGCTAAACACTGTGTTAAATATAAATAAATATATTTAAAAATCAAGCTTAATATAATATTGGTAATATTTTTATTTTTTTATTCATTTTTTTATGTAAAAAGGGTACATGATCATTTCCATTTGCTGTTTAGAGGAATTAAACACATTGACATCACTTTTAATACCCGATACAAAATGTTTGATGTATATATAAGCATGAATAAATATTTATATATAGAATTATATAAAATTATATATGAAATATGTCCATAAATGTTTTTATATTGTGTATTTCTATATACGTCTTTGTAATTCTATATTCTATATAATTCTACAAATTTATATAAAACAATTTGTAAAGGGAATAATTTGTTCATTTATAATTATATCTAATTATATATGACTATACATATATTAACTGTATACATAATTAGATATAATTATAAATGAGCAAATTACTTCCTATAAAATTTTTTAAATATAAATTTATGGAATGTTACATAAAACTTTATATTTAGGCATGCGTATGCATGACAATTTTTTATCGGAATGGGTTTAAAAAACCGCATTTAATCTAATCACACGTGGAAAGGTATAATTACATTTCACGTACGATCAATGAAATACTCTTGTCTGCCCTGATGGAAAAATTTTGCTAAAAATGTAATGAAATTGATGAAAAGTGAAATGAATGTTATTGGAGAAACTTGTTCAAACCATTTCAAAATAAATCATAAGTTTTGTTATGAAATTCAATGAAATACTGCGAAATTAAATGAAAGTTAATTAATATTACTAAAAATTAGTGAAAAATTTTTAGAAATGTTGTATATTATGAAATTTGCAGAATTTCACTGAAAATAAATTTTTTAATGAGAAATTGCTGGAATGATAATGAAATTGGGTCAATTGCAAGAGATTTTCAACCAAATTTCAGCAAATTTGTTTTCAGCAAAATTTTTCCATCAGAGTGATCCTCTATGATAGACTGGAGGATAATCAATCTTTCATATGTAATCCCGCTATTAATTTTTTTATGCATAAACATGTATATACA
>NW_011961840.1:0-2514 GCF_000949405.1 Vollenhovia emeryi
CGCACACACACACGCACACGCACACACACACACACAGACATTTTGTAAAAATATATTTTTTTTACATTTTAAAACATTTTAAACATATTCCCAAAGAAAACAGGAAAAAAAATTTTTTCACGAAAACAAAGCTTCCTCTATGAGGAAGCAAAAAGGAAAAATATGACAACACACGGAGAGAATTTTCTCTTAAAATTTATCCTGAAAATCATGTAATCGTGGGACAACCGGCATTTCGAAGAATTTTGTGAGTTTTTTGAAATTTTACCACTGCTCGAGGAGAATTTTTCTTAAAATTTACTCTAGAAATAATGTAATCGTGAGAAAACATGGCATTTTGAAGATTAATTTTACTAGTAAAACGTATGGTAAAATTAAAAAAAATTCTTATAAAGTTCTTCAAAATGCCACATGTTTCGCGATTGCATTATTTCCAGAGTAAATTTTAAGAAAAAAGATTCTTCGAGCTGTGGTCCATCAGACCGACATTTCTCGATATATTTAGCAAACTTATTTCTCTTGCTCTCATACAAAGTTTCCCGATTCTGAAACACGTGGCAACGTGGAAAAATTGCGTTACTCCTTGGAGAATTTCAATCAAAGTGATGCGAGACGACACATCGACGCATCTGTCCGGAACATAATCGAAGAAGATGTCAGACAGAGGTACTTGTCAGGCGTTTCTCGTCTCGGACGCGAGAGTTTCCGGCAACGACACTGGGCCGCGGTCGAGGTAGGAGAGGCTGACGTTACACGGACGAGGCATGCGCCGGTCGCGCGCGTTGAAAATGGCGACGATAGCGTGCCTCTCGCGACGCGTATCGCCGTACGCGCGGCACTTCCGCGACGTCGCGCGCTCGTACGCGTCGTGGCGCGGCGACCGCGGCCACGGCGGGATCCGGAGGGTCGTCGGACTGCTAGCCACCGCTTCCGTCACGGCTCTACTGGCGCAGCAATGCCTACGGCCGAAGGTGGTGCACGCCTTGAAACCTCGCAAGGTACGCCGCGCTCCCGTCCGGGTACAGTCCGGCGCAAGACCCTCGCGTCGTCGCGCGCGGCGGTGGCGCGAACTTGAATGGCGAGTCACGACCGGCCACGTGGACCTACGCGTACACGTGCGCGCGTGAATGGAGCAGCGCGTAGTGAAGTTGCACGGAGAACGCGGCGCGGCGCGCTCCATTCAGCCTAGAGTCTGGTCAACAGGCCCAGTTCTAGCAAAATTCTGTGGGAAGGAAAGACATTGGCTATTTCTATTTCTTTCTCTCGACTTACTTTTCTTTGTGTTTTTTTTGTCTTCTCTTTCTTTGTACCAGGAGTTGCCAGAGGAATAGAAGGACCAATCAAACGTCACCGTATGTTGACCAGACTCTGATTAGGACTCTACTAGTAGTCATAGTCAGATCTGATGTTCAAGACTGTCTCAAGGTCATCTTTACCACTCCGTGGTCAATGAAATGTTCCGTACAGCATCTTTGGATAAATTCAAGATGGTCTTGAATATAAGATCCGACTATAAATACCGGCCTACAGTCACCGAATGTTTTCCACGCGCAGATATTACATTTGTATGAACCATGTTGCGGATATCAAGTACACGGGGAGAATTTTCTTTTAAAATTTATCGTGAAAATTATGTGATTATGGGACAACACGGCATTTCGAAAATTTTTATGAGTTTTTTGAAATTTTACCATACACTTCACTGGTAATTCTACTTGGTGTACATTTTACTAATAAAATGTGTGGTGAAATTTAAAAAAAACTCATAAAATTCTTCAAAATGCCATGTTGTCCCACGATCATGATTTTCAGGATAAATAAGAGAAAATAATTTTATAGACTCCTAGCTATAAATTACTACGCTGAAAAAACGTCTGGTTGCATTAATTAAAAATCTGGCAAATTTAACCAGTCGTCTGTTAGAAAATGGATGAATCAGAATTCCTTTAGGATTTGCCAGATGTGTAGTGAAGTCTAGCAAACTTCTGGTTAAGAAATATCGAGCCCTATCGTGCTGACTAGAAATTCTCTCATACGCATGTCTTGTTGATACAATCAAAACCGCATTGGTTATAATATTCTTATAAAAGGCAAGGAATATACCCAGGTAGCACATGGCGGTTCGTATACGTTTAATATATGTTTCTTAAATGTTTTATAAACTCCAACGTTTTATAAACATTTAGGAAACTTATATAAAAAACCAACATGTTATCCAAGTAGAACTACTTGCACTGAAAAAAATTTCTGGTTGAATATGGACGAATCAGATAATTCCTTTAGGATTTACCAGAATTCCTTTAGGATTTACCAGAATTTTTGTAGGATTACAGGAATTCTGGTAAATCCTAAAGGAATTATCTGATTCGTCCATATTCAACCAGAAATTTTTTCAGTGTGGATAACGTTACGCGAAATAAAAATGTTCTTATTCCTCGTGAACTGATATTCCTCCCAATGGCTCCGATATCGCCGAATCCAGGCGGACGAAGACAGCGGGAGGTGGCAAAGAAA
>NW_011961841.1:0-2514 GCF_000949405.1 Vollenhovia emeryi
TGAGATTTTTGGACTTGTCCCCCTAAGCAGATTGGTGCAAGAACGAGGCAAGTGCGGACTTACCTCGTTCTTGCACCAATCTGCTTAGGGAAGCAAGTCCAAAAATCTCAGTTTATTTAACTAACAATGCACTTACGTACGTCGTTTTTACACCAATCGATCGGGCTTGGAACGTTGCATATAATGATGTTAAAACATAATTTTCGCCAAAATGTGGACTTGCCTCTTTCTTGCAGTAATGTCTTCAATTGCTAGCGTGTATTACATTCGGCGCATTTTTACTATCCGTTACGGTTGATGTGATAATTGAAAATTGTTGGAATTTTGCATCTACTCTGTCGACAACACTGGCCAGCCGGGAAGACAGCGTGAACGAAATGTAGGAAATACAGGTATAAGTGGATGAAGGAATTCCAAAGATTATTATGTATTGAAATTACTATTTCAAATAATCAAAATAGGGCTTTTATTTATAATATGAACTAAATAGTATCCTGCCTTCGAGTATCGACTCTACGCATTGATTAAAGAATCTGACACTCAGTCGAGAGTTTAGGAAGAGCAGCAAAACAAGAGAACACATAGTCAAGTGTTATAAAGATAATATTTTGTGTGCAGACTACGTCCAAAATCGAAGATCTGGTCGAAAAAGATAAAGAGGGGGTGAAAATATACAATATATCAGATTAACTTACAGTTCCATATTTCAAAGTCCGTCAATCGAGTGAATCGGTTTCAGCGAATGTGAAAAGAGTGACTTGGGAAATATTCAATATTAAACAATCACCAAAATTACATTTTTTTAAAAAGAGTATGGAGGACGAGAATCATCTGTTATCGAATGACAGTGATTATAATAACGATTATAATGAGAGAGGACTTAATTGGGTGAAACGAAATTCTAACGTTGGCTGTCAGCTTTCGCGGCTGCTGTCCTCTTCAGTCTTAATGGCTTTCGGATGGATGCCACGTCCATTTGCAGTGTGGTGCCGATGTTTCGCAGGCGTTGCAGTCTGCATCATCAGGGCTGGGAGACTCTGATACTGATTCCTTGCGTTGCGGTAGACCTTAAGTACCCGTGTCCCCATTTTTGGGGAGGTGGAGAGGAAGAGGAAAGGGCCAGAGGCAAAATTCCAACAATTTCCAAATATCACATCCACCGTAGCGGATAATAAAAATGCGCCGAATATAATACGCGCTAGCAATTGCTTCAACAAAAATCAACTTGTGGATTGTAAGCTGCTAGCTTTAGTTTTTTATTAAAAATGTAAGAAAAACATATAAATGAAACATTGTTCCAAGAATGAATTATTTTTTCGTTACACTCTTTTCCTTATGTGCGCTAATACGATAGAAAATATAGAGAAATCGTAGACATTTTCTAAAATATTTGTTAGTTACATTTACAAACTACAATTGTATATATCGAACAGAGTTTCTCCAACAATTAAAAAATTTATTGCTCCACTAACCCTTTAACAAAAGTACAATGTCGGGTGCATTTTTTCTCTGTAGAAAATCCACCGCAACGTCAGACGCAGTCCTATCCCTTCCCCATATCCTCTCTCGTCCCTTCTCCATATCCTCTCGTCCGCAACAGTCCCCTCGCCCCGTGCTCTCCTCAGAGCTCCACCCTGGTAAAAATTCCGTTAGAAACGGATAGAACGTGGATTCTATCCGTTTCTAACTGCTCTACTATGCGTTTTTGGCCCTGCAATTACGGATAGAAGCAGATGAAAAATGTTGCAGAACTTATAAGATTATGTACGCAAAAACGGTAGGGAAAGGCTAACTGCATCTAACTGATTCCTAATGGAATGGAACTTATCCGAATCTATGTGCAGACATAATTACGAATCCTATCCGTTCCTATACGCAGTCAGTTTTGAATGTCTATCCGCATCTAACTGCGGAACCAGACAGGATATATCTATCTGCATTTGTTCGTAACAGTGACGTCCGTTCTATCCGTTGCTTACTGCAAATGCGTATACGTATCCTATTAGTTTCTTCCGGAAGACAAATCGAACCCAATCTATCGATTATTGCAATTAGAAGTTCGTCGGATCAGCCGTTGTTGAGAACCAAAAATCTGAGGGCCCGTCAACTCGCGTACTCGCGTAAACTTACACGGCGGTATCGCGTGCGCGGTTCTAGCTAGCTTATACTTGGCGCGAGACACTACCGTGTCTCGTGATTCATATTTGAGTTGTCCCTGAACGCACATTGTCTATATTATATATGAACATAACAATTATACAAAAATGCTTTATTTATTCTTAAAAATTACCACAATTATCAGAAATAGACTATAGTTTTGAAAATATATGCGGAACAGATGCTGGCAGAAACCGATACGAATCGTATTAATAATTGCAAACAGATTCCTAGAGGTCGACATTTGCATATAGACGCAGATGGATACGGTATCTGCAATTACGGATAGATACCGTCAGCATCCGATGCGTACAAGATGCGAACAGAAACCGACAGGACTCGTATCCGTAATTGCAG
>NW_011961842.1:0-2514 GCF_000949405.1 Vollenhovia emeryi
TACTATTCGCAATAACATATATATATTAGTTAAGATGTTGTTTACGCGTCTATTTCGACTTTTCAGAACAGTGCATCGATACGGATTGTCGACCATACACTGAACTGTCGAAATAGACGCGTAAACAACATCTTAACTAATATATGTTATTGCGAATAGTATTATCACAGCCCCAGTGGTCGAGCTGGTAAGACGCCCGTCACGGATTGAGGGAGGTCCCAGGTTCGAATCCTGGTTGGGGTAATATTTTTCGCAATAAGAATTTTAATTGCCAAGAATTTATGGCCAATAAAAATCATTGACGTTGTTCATTACTGCTGGCGACTTTGAAGAGTATTCTTAATAGTTTAAAAGAATAAAATTTTACTCGTAGCGAATTGAATTAAATATCGGAACAAACACTTGAATCGAAAAAATACATGAGAAATTACGGAAGTACTGTCGTTATTATTGCTATGTTATGCATTATTTGGATGACGTAAATGGTTATGAAATCGTTGCACGTGGTTCTATCTTCTCAATTTTCTAAGAATTATTATTTATGTTTTTGACGAATGCATGAACTAAAATTACATCAAGTAAAAGAATAAAATATTTCTCGTAGCGAATTAAATTGTATATCGGGACAAAACACTTGAACCGAAAAAAAGCATAATGAAACAGACAAATTATAAGTATTTAATAATTACAGTAGATTTGGCAAGCGTTAAAAAATATTTAGATCCGGTATTTCATTTTCCGGTTAATTGTCAACCAGAGGTTAGTGGAGTCTTTGTCTTTTCTTAACTAATAACATAAAAAAGATGAAGAGTCGACTAACTTCTGGTTAACAGTTAACGAGATAATAAAATCCGGGACTTACAATTAGTGTTACGTGCGTCATCCAAATAATACTTAAATAAATTTTTGTTTTCTTGAATAACAATTGCAATGTTAGTGAATTGGCTGACTCGGAGGAGGTCTTAGGATTTTCCCATGTTTTTCCTGTTAAATTATCGAAAAGGAAAAGATGTTCCAGTCATGCTTCTCTATTATGTTTATTGCATTCACGTTCGCATTATGCGCTTTCTTATGAACTAACTGATATCGATTGATTTATCACATTACTTGACTTTCGGTACCCCACTACAGCACCAGCCACGACGCAACACGAAGCGTTTCGATAAAGAATTGGTTAGTCGTACGACGATACGGTGAAGTTGTAACAACGTCGATCTGAGAAATAGTATTCTGACTATGTGAAAACAGTCACAGTGTTGAATTTTACTTCAAAATATTACGAAGAAGACTTTGAAATATTTTGCGAGTGACTGAAAAAGTGTTCCGCAAAACATAAGTACAAATAAATAATAAATACGTAAGTAAGACCTAAAAGAGTAAACAATGATACATAACCCGCAACACTTGCTGCATATTCTAACTATTGATAAAAATTGGAGTATGGCACTTTGAAAAAGCGAAAGATAAGATAGAATATTATTATTATAACCGTAAAAAGATGTAAAATGGAATAACAAAAAGTAGATAATATTAGTGTTGCGTCAATTCTCATTAAAGTTTGAAACTCGTTAAATAAAACGGTGACTATATTTGCTAAAACGGGCAGGTGTCTATTATTTGTACGGAACAGTGTTTTTAAACGTAATGGATTGGAGAAATAAGTGATTAAAGCGATTTCTCCCAAATATGTTAATGTGTGGTTCGTGATTTGTGAACATTTAAATAAATTATCTGTTTATCGTCCAAAGTTAATGTTTTGTAATGAATCTTGGTCTGGAATTTCCCAGTAAAAGTGCTATCTTATTAATGAGAAAGTTAGATGTAATATAAAAATTTTTTATTTTGATATTGTTTACCTAATAGGATCTCATATGTATATAAGATATGTATATATCTTATATACGCAATGTATACCTACTATACAAAATATTGTAATACTTTATAGCAAGAAAATAATATTATCTTTTACAACAAACCATAGTTGAAACGATATCAAACGCATCTGTTAAAGGCACATAATGTTACATTTGGTTGCATAATTTATCATATTCACAATATTCTGCCAATAACTTTGGACCTTGCCTAATTTATGATATCAATTATGATGTCATATTAATTTCTTTGATTTAAATCCCTGATATAATATATTATTTCACATTATGTACCAGAATTCTGTTCTCTAATCTACTTGATTACATTGAAATTTGTTTCACGAAAAAATATAAATATTAATTATACAGGGTGTCTGATGCAAAAGTAGCCACCTTGAAAATAGTGGTAGATTGGGTTAAACTGAGGAGAAATATTATGTACCGCGGTACAAAGTAACAATAGTTATCGAGGAATTAATTTACACGTTTGAGCGAATGAGGATGCAGGAGACGGTAGGCCGGACTCGGAAGGCATTTAAGAAAATCGATCGATGAGCGGGAGGTGGAGCGACGCGCGAGATACACCGTGGTGGAAAAAAACCTAGGCCCGGCGGGGAGCGCGGCGCGGGCGGCGAGCGCGGCA
>NW_011961843.1:0-2514 GCF_000949405.1 Vollenhovia emeryi
CATCAGCATGTGAAGCCTAACCACAATTACTTATAAAGCGATATTTTTAATTTCTCTTCGTTTTTTATATAAAGTCGTGAACCCCCCGCTTTGTTTTTACGCGTACTGTAATCGCGTGGAAGAATTTTGTAATTTTATAAAGCCAAATTCAAATTGCTCACGATTAAAAAATTGAAAATTTCAAATACCAATATCTTTCTCATTAGACTTCTGACCCGAGTGTTTCAAGTATAAAAACGTTCTGCTATGCGGTCCGCAACTTATCCTGGTATTATTTTAGGCGTAAAAACTAATAAAAAGATTCAGCAACGCAAAAACTATATTCGAATGTGTCGGTAAAACAGACGACTTTAGCATCCTCGCGGCCGCACCCGATCGCCATTAGGGGGGCAGTCCCACATAACCCGGGCCACTTAATGTAAACTCCCTTCCCGGAAGGGGGCCCGGGTATCCATAAAGGATTTCCACACGAAAAAAAAAAAAGGAAAACGTTGTTCAGTACATTGCGTACAATTAGGGCAAAATGAACTTGAGCTCCGTCTTGTTGGAACCAAACAGTCTCGAATGCATCTCCAACGATAGTTGTATTACAGGTATTATGTTATCGTTCAACAAATTTACGTACTTTTCAGATGTCAAATTGCCATTAATGAAGAATGGCCCGATGATACGATTACACAATATTCCAGCCCAAACGTTAACTTTTTCCGGATACTGTGTACGATGCTCCCTCATTCAGTGGGGATTCTCATCGGTCCAATACCTCATGTTATGCCGATTGACAGATCCGCTCAACTCAAAGGTTGCTTCATCCGAAAAACACGTCCAAAACAGAAATGGATTATTTCTGTCGAATTGTAGCATCATTTCCTCGCAGTATTCAAGTCTACGATCATGATCGTCTCCGATAAGTTCTTGCACTAGTTCTATTTTGTACGGATGATACCGATGCGACTTCAAAATCTGAAGGACAGATGTTTTACTAATTTCGGTTTGTTGAGCTACTTTTCGACTCGAAGTATGAGGATTTTCTTGAAAATTCAATATAACTTCTAAAGATTTTTGTTCGTTTGTGGCAGTTTTAGGTCTTCCAGATCGTGGTTCATCCTTGACTGACCCAGTTCTTTCGAATCGATTACAGGTTCGATATGCAGTAGATTTTGAAATAAGTTCACGATTCCGGAATGTATCGTTGAATAAATTAACAACGTCACCGTATGATCTTTCTCTATCACCAAATCCCCGCATCATGAGAATAGTTATTCTTTCCCTCTCTGACAATGCCATTGTTGACATTATAATGAAGTAAATAATTTTCTAAACTTTAGCAGTCCTATTAATACTCTAATAAAGTCTGCAAATAAACTTTAAATTGTAATAGAAATCCCTAAAATATTCCAAGATGAATAAGGTGTTTCCGGTTCAAGAGGTAGACTGTGAATGAATTTACTCAAGCACCCCAAAGTATCCCGAAATGAATAAGTGTTTCTGGTTCAAGAGGTGGAATGTAAATGAATTTACTCAAGCATCCCAAAGTAATAAGATGATAATCACGGGATGATACCGTGGGATCACCTGATCCTGTGGAATCATGGGTTGATTCCGTAGGATTATCTGATCCCATCAATTCAACTGGAAAATCTAATAACATGTTAGTTTTTCGATCTGATGCGCGATTCTCGAAAATATCGAAAAATGTCATTTTTGCGTTTTCAGCGCCATCTATCAAGATTACAAAAAAATGTTTCAGACAAAACTTACGTACTTTTTAACGTGGAATGCGAATCTGTTATAAAAAGTGGGGGTTCCCATTTTAGATTTTAAAGTTGTCCCCCGCCCCACCCACAGGGGTGGGGGTGGGGGGGTCAATTTTGGTATCATTCGATAGCTCTTTCAAAAATAGGAAATACGTATTTTTCCGTTTTCCGATCCACCCACAATTTCTCGGGATATTCAACCGTTCCGGGACTTTTAGACCACCCTGTATATGTATATGTCAAGTGGCTGTTTCGACGACATTCATCGAATTAATTTTTGTTTTAATAATTATAGTATTTTGCCTTTATAATTTTTATACAATTGTACGAACATACTCTATTACTTCATACAAACATACTTTATTACCTTTTATTATTAAGATATTACATTTACGTATCATTATATGGATATCATTTATATGTTATACGTAATATTATTACTATATATATATACAGGGTGATTCAGACGGGAGCGGTGCATTTGGACACAGTACAATTGGACACGCTGCAAATAGACACGGTTCGAATGGACACATTTTGGTGTACACGGTTCAATTGGACACGGTTCATTTAGACACAAAAATTTTAGACACAGTGATTTTTGGACACATAGATAATAAATTTTCGACACGGTGCAATTAGACACGTAAAAATGTACACCGTTCATTTCTACACACAAAAGTTGTACACCGCTCACTTGTACACCGCTCAGATGTACACCGCTCACTTGTACACCGCTCACTTGTACACCGCTCAC
>NW_011961844.1:0-2515 GCF_000949405.1 Vollenhovia emeryi
CATCCCCTTAAGACCAATTTATCGCCTCTATACGAGACTAGGTAGTTTAGCAGGAACCAGCTTATCTTTCGATGACACACATAAACTTGTATCTTGTTTATTGCAATTCCTCCTTAACCGATTCGCAAAGTCGATTACGAATTTAAAATCGTTAATTTAAAATCACGATTCAAAGTGTGAATGTTGAATAAAAAAATAGGGAACGATATAGGAATCGCTCGTTTTTGAAGCTACAAACGTAAGTGTAGAGCTGGCGCGGGTCCATTTCCTCAGAGATTAGCATCCACTTTGTCATATCCAAGAATTCACCACTCAATGTCATTTATAATCCTCTACTATAGTATTAAAGGTTAATCCTGGTATTAGCCCAGGCCATTAATGAATCATTATATTATTGTTGGCTTCTACAATGGCTGTTTGCAATGTAATGCACATTATCTCGATCTAATATATAGCCCGATCTAACACTTGTGAACAGTTTACCGAAAATAATCTAATTTGTCATGCACGGTGGTGAAACAGGTTAGACACCATGCAATGCGATGTAACAATAAAGCCTTTTATAGAATTAGTATTAATTGCAATGTCAGTTCTCGGGTTACAGTTTAATTACATAATACACGATAGCATTTTCACTAATCTACACGCAATGTTGGGTGCTGCAACATTTCATTGTGACCGTATTTGGAGAGGGAGCGGGTTAAAGCCGTGACATCCGCTGCAAATAGCGCGAAAGAACTGAAACTGGTAGTCAACTGTATACTCTGAACTGTCTCGAGTATTAAAGAGTATTTTAATAAGTTTCCGATACCGGTTTGTTTGCGATAAATTTTCGCAAAACATGTTGTCGATGCGTAAATAGAGTCTGTTAAACGCGTTTAATGCTTTTGACGGGCATTTTTCATAATTCATAATTCAGCTTTTAGTTTAATTATTACTTGGTAAAGCCCATCCGTTTTTTGAAGCTCTTTATACACAAAGTGCAGACGGCAATTTTAATAGCGTTGCTTTGCTAATTTTTATCGATTTTAATATTTACCATTAATAAGTAGAAATATATGTTTTTTAAAATAATCGGCAAACTGATAACAGTTATTAGGATATTTTACGATTTTCTCACTGACGTCGTTACTTGACAACCATATAATATTAATACAGATATTTTGTTAAGTGCGCTAAAAAGCGAAGTATCGGAAATAATATTCTCACGTATGTTTATTTAACTCTGTCCCGCGAGCAAGGTGTGTTTTTTTTAACAATTTTGTGTTACGTTATTAATCGATATCACGTCTGCTTGAAAAATAAAATTAGATGCCAGCATTTTAACAGTACTTGCGCAATATGCGCGGTGAGCTTCGGGATGAGTATAACGTTCGAGACAAAGGTCATCCTTAACTCTCCGACGACGTGGGCAGGAATCCCACGAGGAAGTGGTGTAAGATTGATTGCAGGTGCGAGAAACGCGCGAGAAACGAGTCGGAACAGTGGTTAACAGTTTTTGCGCTAACCAAGCGAACTGACGCATACCCGTCCGACACACAAGTTGATACTTACTCGATGTCGCGTGGTGCGAACTCGCGTTCTATTTTCGCGCCAGGCACGAAGGTAAAATCACGATTTGTCCGGTGCCTCTAGGACAATGCGGAGACACGGTTTACGTTTTTCAAATTGCAATAACTTTTTTTTCAGTAAACATTTCGTTTACGATGTATTTAAAAATACATAGTCACGATAATAATAACTTTCTAACGATACACATTCTTTTTCCAGCAGTAATACTTTCTCAATATTTGTGTAATTGATTTTTTAATTATAGTATTTTTTAATTATATTAAAAATGATGGTTAAATTATGATCTTCTAACAAACGTACGAGGAATTTGCAATCAAAAAAAGAAATATCGGTATATCTCTTTAATCGTGTCAAAATACGACAATAATGATTGCACAACTAAATTTCATAAACTTTATCAACTTATTAATCATTCGTTTGCGTCATCCACGCCAACTGTTTACACTGCAGTACTGTTTGCATAAAACATGTTATTCAAATTCATGAATGGAAATCGGATTATCCGAATATCGCGTTGATGCGGTAAATCTTTGGATATTTCATGTAATAACTAATTGAACAGTTAATATAATGGAAAAATTCTGATTTCCGTTACAGCGATTACATCTTTCTTATTTTGGAAATAAAATAACTTTCTAAATTTTGAAATATATTCTATGCATAAGTAAGACTCACACCGATTAACGATTAAATGCATGTTATATCAATGTACGTACTGACACGTCAGATTATTTAATCTCCAATTGAAGACATTGCTGCAAGAAAGAGGCAAGTCCACATTTTGGCGAAAATGATGTTTTAACATCATTATATGCAACGTTCCAAGCCCGATCGATTGGTGTAAAAACGACGAAGTGCATTGTTAGTTAAATAAACTGAGATTTTTGGACTTGCCCCCTAAGCAGATTGGTGCAAGAACGAGGCAAGTGCGGACTTACCTCGT
>NW_011961845.1:0-2516 GCF_000949405.1 Vollenhovia emeryi
AATTCCTTTAGGATTTACCAGAATTTCTGTAGGATTACAGGAATTCTGGTAAATCCTAAAGGAATTATCTGATTCGTCCATATTCAACCAGAAATTTTTTTCAGGATTTACCAAAATTCCTTTAGGATTTACCAGAATTTCTGTAGTATTACAGGAATTGACTAATGACACAGAATTTCTGTAGGATTACAGGAATTCTGGTAAATCCTAAAGGAATTATCTGATTCGTCCATATTCAACCAGAAATTTTTTTCAGTGTGGGAATGCTGGAATTATGCGTACATCTTTCGAACAACTATGCAGAAATGGGAACCTTAGGCACAGTAGCAAGACATTTAGCTATCACAACTGAATATTAGCTGTCCGTATTTTATAACGGGAATTTAGGTGCCACATGCAGTGTTCAGCTACGGCAGCTACGCTGTTCTTTCCGTGCAATTATTGCACAATATTTGAGACACTTTCCTATCGGGGATAGTTAAGCGTTTCTCATTGAGCGCGGTGAGATCTTTCAGTAATGGCGCAAGTAAAAGCCAACGCTCAGTGGCATTGGGAAAGAGTACACGTGCGATCCGCGTAGTTAATGATCGTAATAAAAAGCGTGATTTTAGCGCGCCTCGATGTTTTCGCGAAAAAACCGTGGAGCCTTTGGAAAATACGGTTCGCATAACTTGCCGTCAGCGAACTGGAAATGTCACGGAGCACAGCCAATCGCACCGGAGGGACTTGGCGACCGAGAAACAAGGCGTCGTTCGCTCGGACATCGGACCGAGCCGCTCTGCAAAGCCTCTTTGGAGTTGCTCTTCGAGAAGCGATGCTTTATGGCTCCCCGAGCGTCTCTGGGAATTCCGCCAGATGTGAAACAATCAGCGGATGAGTGGTGCATACGCCCTCGGACAGAGAAAGTCCCCCGTGTATGTATGGATGTACATCGTCGTCGCGCGATCGCGCGATCGTGCGCGAGTTCCGAGAATCTGGACGAGCTACACGCTTGCGCGCCCGTTAAGGGCGGCGCGAATCATGACGATTATCTCTTTAATTTCAATGAGGTCGATAGGCAGCCGCGCGGCGAATATTAATCGGCCTCTCGCGTTCGCATTGCATGCACGTTTCCCACGCATCGGCGCTTAAGCGCTGATTGTGATAGCATTGAGGAACGGACGCCTCCACATGTCGAATCAGCTCCTTCTACATGTCTGTACAACGAATGGCCATTCGTCGATTTAACGTTACGATTGTTGCCTTCGATTGGAAATTTTTATGTCGATTTAAGTTGACGTTGCAGGCATTCTTCAAATCGTGTCGCGCGTTATTTCGTCGTCGCATTTATCCTTTTGTTACGCGGCTAATTTTATGAAACGGAAATATCCAGAATGTCGATAGATAACGTGACGTCGGCTTGTGTCAATATTCGCGAGCTGGGATACCAATAGTATTTCATAAAATTGTTCAGCTAATTAATGCGGCTGTAAAAACATTGTACGGTAAGAGCGGCGCGGAGCGGATCGGTTAAAGCAAACAAATAATGCACGCGATGCGAGCTACCCGAGGAGATCAACACGAATTTCGTCTCTCACGCCCCATATCGCCCGTCCCGAAAGTATAACCGTTAGATTATACGGCCATGAATTACGGCAGAGGACCAAGCATCTGCGGTAAAAGCCTATACCCGCGTAATTTACGCCGAGACGCGCTATAAGCGCGCCGTTATCCGCGGATCATTATCATTTCAATGCTATTTGCGGTAAACACGTTATATATATATCGATCAGTCTCGTCGATACTACCGTGCTAACGGCTGAGAACCGATATTCACTCGCAGCTTGAAAACAATCGTGAAAAAGAGATAATCCTTCGTGCCCCCTTAATACACTGTCGTCTAATTTACAGCAGGGTCGTTGCGAATTTCTGGTGTTTGTGTGTTTAGTCGTTGAACAGGTTCGATTGAGTGCGCTAACAGTTAAGACGTTCACTCAAAGCTTGCAAACACTCACGAAGAAAAGCTAATCCTTTATGTCCCCTCGAGGGCCACTCGAAAAAATGATATTGCAATTGCAGCAACAATTTTCTAGGTACGAATTGAGATATGCGAGGGCGAAACCGCTGAGGGCATTGTGGTGTACAGATTTGCGGCATTACTGGGCATTTTTTTGGGTATTGGGCCTTGCTGGGGCGCATTCTAAAGATAAAATCAGATAAAATCAGATAATAAAGTAATGCCCACTGGGTGGTGTACAAGATTTTGATCAGCGGGTTTCTCCTCGGAGATATACAGGGTGAGTCTTTCCATATCCGACAAAATTTTTGAGAAGGTAGAACGGATCGAGATGAACGAAAAAGTCCTGTACCATTTTGCAATTTTCGTAATAGTTAACGAGTAATTAATTATTAAAAATCGTTGTCCTAGGCCGGCCTACCGCCCAATTCGAGCGCGTGGCGAGATGTGCGCATAGCAATATCGATCGCCGGGCGGTCACATCTTGCCACGCGCTCGAATTGGGCGGTAGGCCGGCCTA
>NW_011961846.1:0-2518 GCF_000949405.1 Vollenhovia emeryi
AACCGCGGACGTCGCGAGCCTTCACTTCCAAATCGTGCATCGGAGGCGGAAGGTGTGTCGGTCGAATCGCGAGACTTGAGCCAAGTCTTTTCGAAGCTAAAAGCAAGGAGGAGAATTGCTTGTTCTCCTCGTTGCCTACACCGGTTCTCGAGCCACCAGTGCGAGAGTGGAAGAGAAATTCACCCTGTGATTATACTTCGTGTAATGACAATTGTGACAACAATTCTTAGAATAAACGGTGACGTGTTAAATTAGAGCCAAATCACTCCAGCGTTCTTCCGGTGATCACAGAAACACCCTGCCTGACGCTTTCCTGTCCCAAGCGCGTACACTCTGCAATTCTAAAATTTTCAAAATTTTCTAGAGAGGTTTGGTAACTTCCCCCTCCATGGATTTTTGGATTATTTATTTTTATTTTATTTAAAGAATTTAAGGAGCTCTTTCTTTCTGGCTCTCTTAAATAAGATTCTGTCGCATTGCGTAGTGAGGTTTGGTAACTTCCCTCCTCGCAATCGACGGGAGAAATTGCTAGAGGAGTCTGGAAACTTTCCTCTGCAATTCTAAAATTTTCAAAATTTTCTAGAGAGGTTTGGTAACTTCCCCCTCTATGGATTTTTGGATTATCTATCTCGGGAAGGATTTCGAGTTCCTCTCCTCGAGTATTTTTATTTAATTCTTTGCTCTCATATCTTTATTTTCGTTTTTATTTTTCATTTTTTCATCCTCATTGGTGCGGTTTGGTATTTCGCTCTGGATCTCATCGTCTTCAGAGCTTTTCGAGTCTTTAGAACTACTTCGTATATTCGTAATTTCTGTTTCATGATCGTTGAGTAGTTCAGTTAAAGGTTTAAGACGAAGGGTAGGTACCTGCACTTCTACTTCTTCATCTAGAGTGCTTACTGCTTTTAAATATGCCTTTCCGGAGATGTTTTCTACGATGGTATCCCCTAAATGAATTCCGTGAGCTATTTTTAATTTTGGCAGATATCCTATTTTTATTTCCGGATTTTCTACTCTTACATAAAATAATGATTCGGTTCGGGGAGGTGTTATAATAGTTTCCGGTGAAAAGAAATCTATTTTAGTTCCCGATATATCTAAGTATCCCTTCGCGTAGTCTAGTTTTGAAGAGGTCTGTTTGAAAAAATCATTGCCTAATATGCCAGCTTGTGGGATCGGAAAATCGTCCGCTACCGTGTGGGAAAACGACTTGTGTTCCGAAAACCGGCAGGGTGACCTCTCCGAGAGTATATACGGGATGTTCATTTATGCCGTTTAGTCTTAGGATGTTAGTGTAATTGGTATGGTAGCCTTTGGGAATAAAGTTTTCTTTAATTATATTTGGTCCAGATCCTGTATCTAACATTAAAGTTACAAGGGGAACTAAACTATTAAATCTTGCCTGAACGGTAGGCACGCGACTGTGTTTATCGAGTGTTACTGTTACAGGTCGTATTTCTGACACCCTTTTTTCTACTGGGTTTTTTGTGACGTCGATGGGTGTGAAATCCGTTCGGGCCCTCGCTCTACACCCGACTTCGAGGGACCGTTGGCGTTTCCCTGGATATATGCTTGCCTACAATTATTACTGGCAACGCGAAGCTCGCAATTCTCGAGGAAGTGCCCCTGCTGCTTACATTAACGGCAGAATACGGAGTTTTTAGATTCTTTATTTTGCTCCGTTTTGGATCGACAATCTTTTGCAATATGGCCAATGTTATTACATATTTGACAGGTAACCCTCAGTTTATTTCCTACATTTCTTTGTTCATTCTGTTTTTTCCAGCAATTATTTGCTGAATGTCCGGGTTTATCACACCATTGGCAAATTATCGAAGGTTTGTACGGTTCGTTATTGTTATTCATCCGACACGCTTTGGCGTTGTGCCCGATTTTAGAGCACAACTGACAGATAATGCTACTTTCTTGCACTATATTGACGGATTGACGAGTCTGAGGATCACGTAATTGGCATTTATCGGCACTATGTCCTCGTTTCTTACAAATCTGACAGATTAAAATTTCTGTTCCTAAGGGAGATTTGTTATAGGACTGTTGAGTTAGTTTCCTACAGGCAGAGGCCGAATGCCCTTCTTTATAGCAAATTTGACAGGTTTCTCGCAATCGGTTCTTCTCTGAATTGTTATTTTGGCCTTGTCGTAAATCTGTGATGTCGCGGAGTTCTCTTTCTATCCTTAATGCGTCGGCCACCGTGGCCTGAACATCTAAATCTCTCGCGATTCTCTGTTCAATATCAGGTTTTAATCCCCTGATAAAGCATTTACACATGTCTTTCTCTAGTGATGATTTGAGATTTGAAGCGGGTAGAGCATTTCCTGAATTTTTGTGAGCTTCTAATATTTGTTTCCCTAACAATTTTAGGCGGTTGGCATATGTAACCACATCTTCACCAGTTTTCTGATAAATACAGCCTAACTCTCCTTGTAATTGGTAAACATTCTTTGCAGGGTTGGGTAGTGTCTAGTTAAAAAGTTAAAAGTTAAGTTAAAAAGTTAAA
>NW_011961847.1:0-2518 GCF_000949405.1 Vollenhovia emeryi
CGGGACGTGGGAGAGGAAGTATCGTTTCTTCTACAATTTCTTCCACTGGTCCTTCTGTGATTGTTGTCACAGGTAATTGACCGTTTTCCTCTATGGTTGTTTCCTCCTGCTGTTTCTTTCCCGTGCGTTTAATAATTTTCTTTTTGGTTATCTTCTTCGGTTTCTTTCCCTCGATGATTTCCTCAGTCACTGTCACTTGCTCTTTTATTTTCTCTTCTTCCGAAGGCTTTGCGAATTTGGAGGGTAATTTTGATTGAATAGCCTCTTCAACCTTTTCTATTGGACTTGGTGTATCAGTTGATGGTAATTTATCCATCTTTGTTTGCAATGCTTCACCTTGTATTATTTCTTCTTGTTCTTCTATTTTTGTTGGTGCTATTTCTTCTAGTCCCGTTATTCCTGTTACTTCTTCAATTTGCAATAATTCTTTTTTCGGTATAGGTAGCATTTGTGATTTTATATCTTCAATTTCTTCTTCAATCACTACAATGTTTTCTTCTTCTGATTTAGTTTTTGGTCTCTTTTTTCGTATTGTTGTTTTCTTTGTTTTAATTACTGCTGTTTCGTCTTCTTTACTGCCGCGTCTAAATTTAGTGGTGTATTCTTCTGTTTCTTCAGTATCAGATTCATTTGTTGGTTGTTTTGTTTCGTGTATTGTAGTGTGTTGTGTAATTGTGATATGATGTTCTTGCTCTGATGCTTCTGTTGTTTCTGAAATGTATATAGAACAGTGGTGTCATGTGATTAAACTGTTTATGTTTTATGTTTTGTAAATCTGTCAGGTTACTTGTATTTTGGCGTTTGTGTTCCTTTTAACATATTAGTTCAAGGAATTTCTGAATATACCGTTTTTCTTTCTATTTATATTATTTACTACTTAAATGTGTGTTGGGGATCACCTTACTTTAAATATTACGATTCAGCTGCTAGTTAATTGTACAAGGGAAGAAATATTTTTGTCCAAAAGTGTCTATTATGTGTTGTACAATTTTGTGGCGTATGTCACTTGCATGTGTCTGTGCTGTTTAATGATTTTATACTTACCGGAACAAACTGAGAGCATATAAATTTATGTCAAACACAAGTCTGTTAACATACTTGCTATATTTATCAAACATTAATAATATGTTTATGTAATTACGTTCCTCTTTTTATGTAGTTTGTTAACCCTAAACCTAAACTTCTAGTCTACTTATCCAACTTGTCAGATCCATTGGTTAGATGTTACTGATCCTAGTCGTGGTATTGTATTGAATCGAATTTTTCTAAACGTCGTGTTTGAATTATCAGTGCAATCAGTCATGTTATCTTTCTATATGTATAATACTTACCCAAAAGTTTTTCCAAGTAGTCGGCTTCGATAGATGTGCTTGCTAACTTTGGTACTACTGGTATGACGGATTCGGGTAGATTTGATTCGATTTCAGTAACATATTGCAATTCGGTGACTATTACGCCTTGTCTTTCATCTTTTACTCCATGAGCTGTTTTACTTTCTGGTTTTGGAACACTAAATTCCGATACTACACCTTCCGGAAGGATTTCAGTTTTTAAGGCAACTCTTCGTTCAATTATATCCGGTTGCACGCTAACTTCTTTAGCGAGACCTTTGACGACTTCCTTTGCTTCTTTCTCTGTAGCAGTTATTTGAATAACTTCAACACCTTCCGAAGTACGGAATGAAACTTCGGCTGTTGCGCTGACTGGTGCTTTTTCAGCGATAAGATTTCGTTCACTTTCATGAGGAATCGATTCCATCTGTTGTATACCTTCAAATGGTATCTGTTCTGGTGTTATTTTTCTTACGTCAGGTTTAACATATTCCATCATTTCCTCTGACGAAGATGATGCAATCACATGAGATTTTTGAGCAACCGGCATGCTCAATATGCTTTGCTCTGCTATCTGTTTTGTTGTATCCTCTAGATTTTTCACAACTTCTTTCGTTTCCTTTTCTGTAGTTGTTACTTGGATAACTTCAACGCCTTCGGAAACGCGGAATGAAATTTCAGCTGTTGCGGTAGTTGTTTCTTTATCTGAGACAAGCAAACGTTCGCTTTCATGGGAAATTGACTCAATTTGTTGTATACTTTCGAACGGTATTTGTTCAGGTATTATTCTTTTTAACTCAGGTTTAACAGGTTCTGTCATCTCTTCGGTTGTTGACGACGTAACCACTTGAGACTGTTCCACAACTGGCATACCTAGCATACTTTGCTCGGCTGTTTGTTTAGTTGATTCTTCAAGGCCTTTTACGATTTCTTTTGTTTCCTTTTCCGTAGTGGTTACTTGAATAACTTCAACTCCTTCAGAAACGCGGAATGAAACATCGGCCGTTGTACTTGGTACCTTTTCATCAGGGAGAAACAAACGTTCGCTTTCATGAGGAATCGATTCAATTTGTTGTATACTCTCAAACGGTATTTGTTCAGGTATTATTCTTTTTGTTTCTGGTTTAACAGATTCTGTCATGTCTTCTGTTGTTGACGACGTAACCACTTGAGATTGTTCTACAACT
>NW_011961848.1:0-2518 GCF_000949405.1 Vollenhovia emeryi
TTGATGTAACCCATGATATACATTTAATATATGTGAACAATAATACATTTAAGTTTTTTTCGAAGATTATAGGAGATGTTCAAAATATCCTCCATTTTCTTCCGCACATAACGCGATTCTCCGCATTACACTTTCTCGTACTTTTGATAGCATTATAGGTGTGATTTTTGCAGTAGCTCCTTCTATTTTTTGTATGAAGTCGTTCCTATCACGTGGTAATGTCTCATAAATTTGATCTCGTATGTGGCCCCATACAAAAAAGTCCAAAGGTGTTAAGTCAGGAGAACGTGGGGGCCATTCATGCAGAGTACTTCCGATGCCTATCCACCTGTTCCGAAATCTTTGATTTAATACGGTACGCGCGAGAAAGGATGTATGGGCAGGATGACCATCTTGCTGAAAAATAATATTTGGTCTTATAGCCAATGGAACGTCTTCTAATAAATCCGGTAGTATTTCCTCCAGGAAAGCGGACTAAACTTGTGCTGTGATTTTAACATTTTCTGGGAAGAAGTACGGTCCGATAACTTGATTATCCAAAATTCCCATCCAGACATTTATATGGAATTGTCCCTGAATGTGTGTTTCTTTTCGGCAATGAGGATTTTCTTCTGCATAATGATGTTCATTGTGCCTGTTTATGTGCTCATCACTGCGGAAAGTGCACTCATCTGTCCAGAGAATTCTCCTCAAGAAATACTCATTCGCGATGTTATTCAAGTCAACCTAGTACAATGGAGCAAATTTGATTGCTACAATTTCGTAAACATTTAAAATCAAAATGACAAGAAAATTGTTAAACTATAAACTTGTGGCTCTCGTCCCACAATAAATTCATATATTCAGTACTTCAATTTTTTAAGATTTTCAAAGCTGAAAATTTCATTTTAAGCTATTTTATAAAAAAATAATTGTTTATTCTAAATTATACTAAGAAACGAAAGCCACCAATATATTTTATTGGTAATATATTTCTTACTTGTTCTGACAGCCAATCACAAAATGCTTCTCGGCGTGGCAAATCTTGAGGAAATAATTTTTGCGTTGTATGCCTCTTAAATGGATGCCATCCAAGATTATGCTTTATAATTTTATGAACCTTGACATGGCATAGCTGTAGATCATGGGCAATACTTCTCGTACTCGTATGCGGATTGGCAATAAGTGCCTCTCTTACATTATTAATTGTTTCTTCGTCACGTTGGGGTACAACTCGTGGACGTGTTGGAACGTAAAACAGTCCATATCGACAAACTCTACTGAATAAAGTTGTAAAAAAACCGTGTCCTGGATGTCGCTTATCGGGAAAACGTGCGGCATAGAGGGCTGCAGCTTGCTTTTGATTTTTATGACATTCACCGTAAATAAGCAACATGTTTGCTAATTCTTCGTTGTTGTAACGAATACGCTCCATCGTTAGAGTTTAATTTGAATTGATAAGATTATGATAAGTTGATATGATAAGTTATATAGTTTAAGTTGCTTGTTAGTTACAAATATGTTGGGAACTGTTACCTAGCAAAATAGCTTCCGCAATAACTGTTGCTAGGTCTGTTAATTTAAAGTCCAAAAAATATAACTTTATGTGGCAATTTCTAATTCTTCATTTTTGATTTTCAAAATTTCGGCAGTGTAGTCAGATTCTACGATCCAAAATGTTTTAGTCTGCCAAGTTTTAATTGATTTGGTTTAAAATTGACCGTGTAATGGATTTTTGTCCCCTACGATCCCGATTTCGGCCACTGTGCTCCGCGCAGTACATCTCGGGTAACGCTACCGCCGGCGGTTATAAACAATTAATATTTTTAATATGTTTAATTCACTTCACATAACTAACAATAAATGGCCAAAGTTGATTTTATTGTATTTTGAAAGTCGCATGTTGAGTTACTGTCTATTCAAGTAATTTTTCGAGTTTTCGTCCGCCATATTGGATCGGCTATGTTGAATTTTGAAAATTTGATTTCAGGTTCGAATTCAGCGACTTCGAAAACCAATATATTACAAAGATCGAACAGTTAAAAAAATATAGTTTCGGAAGGTGTTTCATGCGCAATGCCAAACGAGCGCGGCAATTTAGGGGTTGTTTAACCCCTAAATATTTATATTTAAAAAACCAAAAAATACGTGTTCCTTAATTAGCTTTCCTCTTGAAGTTTTCATAGATTTTACTTCGATCAGATCAAAACTGATTTTTTGCAGCAAGAAATTGGTCACTTTAGGGGTATTTTACCCTCTAATTTTCACTCCCTCTCCAACATACCTAGGCCGATTTTCGTTTTCTCTCGAAAGATACTTTCATACCAAAAATCATTAAAATCGCTTCACTGGTCTCGAAGATATCGCAATTTTTCCATTTTACCCCCATTTTTGAGAGGGGCGTTTCACCCCCTAAATATGTTTTTCCGCCCCTAAAAAAAAATACGTGTCCCTTAGTTTTTCATGTATTATATCCACGTTTCACAAAAATCGGAGAGTGACACTTCCGTAGGTTTACTTGTGAGTACTGTACACGTCT
>NW_011961849.1:0-2518 GCF_000949405.1 Vollenhovia emeryi
TTAATTTATATATGATAATTATAAAATGTTGACGAGTGTATTAGAATACAATTATAGTTCAAGTAAAATAATTTCTAACTATTTTATTTTGTATTAATCGGCCAGCTGCTAAATCCGGATTAACTCTACGTGCATTTCTTATTTCTGGAATATTATCATTTTCTGGAATATTGTCATTATACATTCCAAAGTCTAATGCATCGTCTCCCTCTTCCGGTAATGGGTCTGGAATATTATGTGCAATGCACATATTGTGGAGAATGACACAAGTGTTGATTATTTTAGATGCTATAATTGGAGAATAATGTAACACTCGATGCTTTAAGCAACAACGGAATCTCATTTTTAAAAGGCCGTTACACCTTTCAATTAACGAACGGCAAGACATTTGTCGTTCATTATATCGACCCTCTGGGGTCATTGGTTGTGCGTTAGTAATAGGCGTTAACAGCCATGGTCGTAAAGGGTATCCTGAATCACCTGCAAATTGACACAATTATTATGAGTTTAAAGTGTACATACATCCCATACAGCACAAGAACGTCCAGCAACATTGCTGGACGTTCTTGTGCTGTATGGGATATAAAAACGCATATGAATAAAATAAAATGTTATATAGATATATTATACATATACCGAGCAAACAGAATGTATCTCTTCCATATCTTGCATATATTTGTTCGGCTAGTTGTCTAGCATTTGAATTATTCCAAATATATACATCATGTGAGCTTCCTGGAAATCGTGCATTTACATTTATGATTCTTAATCGGTAATCACATATCTAAAAAGAAAAATGCAGTTATTATATATTATACATATATATTGAATAACTACACATATTCTAGACACACACACACACACACACACACATATATATATATATATATTACTACTGTAAAAAGTATACGTACTAACTGAACATTTATTGAGTGGTATCCTTTACGATTAATATATCCATGCTCTGGATGTACCTCATCATTAATTTTAGGAGGGAATATTGCAATATGTGTACAATCAATACACCCATAAACACCTGGAAATCTGTGGTGTCGGTAAAATCTATACGCATAATACAAAAACATTTATATGTTATTTGTATGTTTATATATATGTACATATTTTTATATATTTTATTCATATAAGAACATGAATTACCCATTACGCAGATAATAAAGTTCTGTTTTAGTACGAGGAAATCGTATCCACTTATTTATAACGTTAGGTTGATTAGCAGCATTAATTACTTCATGAATACTTCTTGATATTGAAGATTGGCTAACAGCAATATCCACATTATTACCTATATCCATTTGGTAACTACCGCTTGCAAAAAAACGTAATGCAGAGAATATCTATTAAGCAAACAATATAATTAGTAATTTATTAAAGTAATTATATACTGTGTAATGCAACATTATACATTTTTTATATATACCCTTCTTTGTATACTTAAGGAAGATTTCCTTGATTGTTGTTGCATAAAAGGTTGAACGTCATCAATGAATTCGTTAACTAAATTTTTTGATAACCTAAACATTTTCATAAACTTTTTATCACTTAGTTCAAAGGGATCACTTTCATGAAAAATTCTACGAGAATTTCGTTTCGCAGCAACTTCTGCAACCACTAATTCAGCCTCTAATACGATAGCTTGATTTATTAAATCCATTTCTTTGACAAATGTATTTTTTATCGGATATATGCGAATGCTTATTACAGCTGCGAGTGCCTAGTACCCACTCGTTGCATTGTGAGCGAAAATTTGCGAATACGCAACCGTGCGCATACGTATTTTGGTTCAAGAATACATTTTTTAATTCGAGCGCTCGCAAATCAGTACTTGCGCATACGCAACATTTCGAGAATAGCTCCCCAGATTTCAGCGTCTAAAGGTGCCTTTTCATACGCAGCATGCAGCAGCAGCAAATTAGTCACGTGATCCAAATTCACTACAGCATATTTGCTGCTCACGGAAAAGGAATAGCTGCAGCAGCACTGGCCGGCTAGATCGCGTGTCTGCTGCTTTGCTGTTCGTTCAATTGAACTTCACAGCGATGAAGCAAAATATGGTGAAATTTATTTTGCAGCATCTAGTAACAATTCTTCAACCAATAGCAGCGAGTTGCTGCGGCAGTATGCTGCGCATGAAATGGTACCTTAACGCTAAAAATGGCTGGCTAGTGGCACGTGGTGGCACGTCGATAAACGCCGTAGAGGTTAAGGTATACACTATTAACATAGAAAATTTATACGTAATCATATTCCGTACAGATGTTATTATTTTTGGTAATATTTATTATATAATTCCATGGTTATCTATGGGTATTATATAAACCATGGTTACGTTCTAATATGCGCCAATTGCGGAATTACATAATAAATATTACCAAAAATAATAATATCTGTACGGAATATGATTATGTATAAATTTTCTATGTTAATAGTGTATACCTTAACCTCTACGGCGTTTATCGACGTACCACCACGTGCCACTAGCCAGCCATTTTTAGCGTAA
>NW_011961850.1:0-2518 GCF_000949405.1 Vollenhovia emeryi
TTAAATGAATTTTGTGAATGTTTCCAAAATACTAATCATAAAATTTTGATGTTTTGTGACACTCGGTGGCTTTCGCGTTATTTATGTATTGATAGACTTATTGAGTCATGGGATACAATAAAACTTTTCCTTGATGAAATGGTAGTGAGCGACAAATCAAAATCTGGGGAACATTTATTGTCTTTGATGGTAAATGTGGAAACAAAAGCATACTTTTTATTTTTAAAATATGTCTTAAACTTTTTTAATTCATTTAACGCCTATTTTCAAGCTCTTGACACAAGAATTCATTTATTACAGTCTAAATCAGTTTATTTCCGTACACAAATTTGTCAAAACTTTTTGAAGCCAGAAATATTAAAAGAATTGGTTACACATTTTTTTTTATGAAAAACAAAATCACACACCTGTTGCTAATATAACTGTAGGATTAGAATGTGAAGCCCAGTGAGGAAACAAATGTCTGAAAGATATTCCGAAGATGATCTGAAATGACATTTGAATATCCTCAGAACATTGTCGGTGGATATCCTATGGACATCTTCAATGCGCACATAGTCTAATCAGAAGATGTCTTGTAAGATAGTCTTCAGAATGTTTGTAGGATATCTATAGATGATACATCTGTTGATCTTATGATGGTGATGATGTCAAAATTGTTTTAGGGATATCTTTAGGATGTTCTCTAGATATTATCTTTGAACGTTCTGCCAGAGCAAAAAACGAATTATTTTTAGAATATACTTAGAATGTTTGGCAGCTATATTCTCCGCATGTTTCATTTTAAAAAATCCTGTGCATAAATGTACAGCGTGTTCTATTGATTTTTTTCAGAATGTTTTTTGAGAAGCACAATAACGGTCCCAGAAAGCTTAAGGGAAGGGCAGGGCATAAATAAAATATGGAAATAAATGTCAAATAATTATTAAATGCTTTAGTGAATTAAAGAGATACATTTAAATATGATGCACAGAATAAAAATAAAATTCGAAAATATAAAAGTAAAAACTTAGCAACTATATACTACAAGACAGAGAATTAAATCATAGGCATAAGCTTGTGTCTAACACATAGAATACAAACATATGTAATTAACATAATATGTAAGTGAGTCTCAAAAAATTATTAATTATAATTTATTTATAACATTAATTATTAATCGCTCAAGTATAGAACAGACTATTTGTTAAAATAAAACAGATATAAACTTACGTCTAACATATAAAATGCGAACAACATATGAGCCGTTATTTTTTTAAGTGATAAATCTAATTTTGAAAAAAAATGTTATCTACAGACTAGATCTCCTTTTTATTTTTTAAAATGAAACAAAAGTGGACTTATATAATTTTAAAAATGCATCATATATATACGTAAGTGTAACAAAATTATTGACTTCTCCAGGGCAGGACAGGATGTGGGTCTTCTGGTTTCAGTCTTGTTTCAAATGTCGTCAGCCAACGACCAGCCTTTTTCTTAATGTCGTCACATGTCACTATGACTGTTCCTCCTTCATTTTTCACAATTAAAGCACTTATAGCATCTACAAATAACGATGACAATATAAAAAATGCATTATTTGTAATACACTATAACGCCTGACTCTATGTGATACTACATAAAGCTTTACCTTTTAAAGCTTTGTGTAGGTTCCTGTGAGACTTCACGGCAATTTTCTTTGTTGATTTGTGAAGTCCATCCCAAGTATAGTATCCAGCACAAAAGGGTGTCATGATGAGTCCTATCAAGGTGTACCCAATACGATGTGCTGTATTTCCTATAGCTTTAGTAGACAAGAATTCCACCTGTGTACACATAAATACATATCATGATTTCTAAAACATGATAAATTTATATGACTCCATAACAAAAAATAAATAAATGAAATAAGTTAAATAATTGACTGAAATTAGTTAAATGACAACTTTGCTTACAAAATCTGCAAAAACTACTTTATCCTCAAGTTTTTCGTCCAAGAGTTTTATTTCATCCGGATTGGCACATGGTAAAATAAGATCTGGCACCACTGTTGTAGATGTTTTAACGCTTTTTCGTTGTAACATGGATTTCAATTCTTCGATGGACTGTTGCAATTGCTTATTTTGTAGATTAGACTTGTACATCCAACGGAACAAACGTCGAATGGTATACTCTATGAAAAAAGAAATGCAAGAATAGAGCTACAAATGTTTTACGAGACAGTGCAAAAGTATTAAAAATAAAAATTTACCAGTCATAATACCCAACTCATTCGTGGTGGAGGTGCCATTTTGTTTAAATTGCTTCTCTAAAAAGGAATCGACTACTTTAGTGCCATTACTTTCAGCATCCAGCTCTTGAATTAATGCATTAATCTTATTTCTTCCAGTATCTTTATCCTCAAAATCAGAGCTATCTGTATCGGATTTACTAGATAATGAGTTGACATCTGAGTCTTCTTCAGAATCTTGAATTATACTTTTCTGTGCACACTTTAAGGATGTAATATTTTGGGGGATATTATTCAGTTGGTTTTCAT
>NW_011961851.1:0-2518 GCF_000949405.1 Vollenhovia emeryi
GACGGGCGTCTTACCAGCTCGACCACTGGGGCTGTGATAATACTGTTCGCAATAACGTATATTAGTTAAGATGTTGTTTACGCGTCTATTTCGACAGTTCAGTGTATGGTCGACAACCCGTATCGACGCACTGTTCTGAAAAGTCGAAATAGACGCGTAATCAACATCTTAACTAATATACTATGTTATTGCGAACAGTATTATCACAGCCCCAGTGGTCGAGCTGGTAAGACGCCCGTCACGGATTGAGGGAGGTCCCAGGTTCGAATCCTGGTTGGGGTAATATTTTTCGCAATAAGAATTTTAATTGCCAGATACGGTCAATAGAAATCATTGATGTTGTTAATTACTGCTGGCGACTTTTAAGAGTATTCTTAATAGTTTATTCATTTGTGTTTTAAATAAAAATATATCAAAGAATATATTAGTTTTATAATTATTTTATAAATAATTTTTATTAAAAGGTCTTGTTTCAAACATCATTTTGTCTTCCACAGTTGAGTTAAACGGATGTGTGAAATCATCGTTCCTGACTACTTTTGATACTCGATCTTTCGAGTTCCACCATCCATTCATCATCGTGCGACCATCAGTTCATCTTACTGTTAAGTTCTCACACATATTACATATTATGTATTAATATTAGTTGTGTTTAGCATTGCAAATTTGAGGCATCGCATCGGTGTGCTGTTCCTTTTTTTCTGCTGTTCTTCTCTTTCTTCTCTCTTACTAACAATAAGTCAAACGCAATAGAGTATGCTTCACATTTTCAGTGCCGAACGCGGTTATAATACAATCGAAATGTATATTTCAAATATTTTCGTAGTGATCTGTATCATTTCTATAAATATCACTGTTCTGTTCTTTGTGGTTGATTTAGTGTGTGATTCCTGCTTTTGTGATTTCTTGAGCATAGTTCCATCATCGAGTAGCACTCAATCTTTAACTTCATTATGGGAGACGAGATAAATAATGTTTTAATAAGTTTGAATTTAGAAGATTTCATTGAAAAGTTTGAAAGTAAGTAATATGTATACAATTTTTAATAATATTAATAATTTTTTGCATTCAATTTAAAAAATTTATAATATTTTCTATAAATGTGTCAATTCTTTTTAATATATTCTTTTTAACTCACAAAGAGATTAATATCGCTAGTAATTTAAAACCAATGATATGTAGTTTTTTAAAAACGACCTACACTGGCCAATGCTTTTATTTAAAAAGTACACGACGTTTCGGTTCTACATTTGGACCCTTCTCAGGCAATCTACAAACACACATAACTCAGTACTAAACTTTCTTTTATAATAAATAATACATATACAGGGTGTCTGATAAAAAAATCGCCAAATGAAAAATAGTAGTAGATTGGGTTGAACTAAGAAGAAAAGTCATATGCCGCGTAGCAAAATTCGCAATAGTTATCGAGTAATTAATTTACACATGTAAGCGAATGAGCATGTAGAATAAGATAGTCCGGACTTGGAAGCCATGTAAAATAATCGATCATCGATACCGCTCATCGATCGATTATTTTACATGGCTTCAAAGTCCAAATAAATAAAATATATATATAACTAATTATAACAAAAGTAAACCATAAATCTGTACCTGTTCACGGAACTGTTAATAATCTCATATCGTTCGTTTTGCCAATATCGTTATGTTAGTAAGCTGTGTACAAGCAAGAGGGTCATTACACTATACGTTATTACAAATTAATAAATATCAAGAATAAGTTTAATCTGATATCTCATCCAACATACATCGCTCGATACTTTTACTTGTGTAACAATTAAAAATGCCACTTCAATTGACTTTGCACTCTTCAACCAAAGAGTGCAATCATTTTTTTACTAATATGTAAGTGTATTTATTTATTTCATATTTATTCTTCTTTATTCGTATTTATTCCAATTTATACTTATTTATCTTTATTTATCCTTGATGACTCTCTTGCTTGTACATAACGATATTGGCCAAACAAACGATATGAGATTATTAACAGTTCCGTGAACAGGTACAGATTTATGGTTTACTTTTGTTATAATAAATGTTATATTTTATATACAGGGTGTCTGATGCAAAAGTAGCCAACTTGAAAATAGTGGTAGATTGGGTTAAACTAAGGAGAAATATCATGTGCCGCGGTACAAATGTAACAATAGTTATCGAGGAATTAATTTACACGTTTGAGCGAATGAGGATGCAGGAGACGGTAGGCCGTACTCGGAAGGCATTTAAGAAAATCGATCGATGAGCGGGAGGTGGAGCGACGCGCGAGATACACCCGTACACCGTGGTGGGAAAAAACCTTGGCGCGGCGGGGAGCGCGGCGCGGGTGGCGGTGAGCGCAACAGCGAAAGCGAGCGACGAGCGACCCGAAACATAAACATAGTTATATATCGCGCGTCGCTCCACCTCCCGCTCATCGATCGATTATCTTAAATGCCTTCCGAGTCCGGCCTACCGTATTCTGCATCCTCATTCGCTCAGACGTGTAAATTAATTACTT
>NW_011961852.1:0-2519 GCF_000949405.1 Vollenhovia emeryi
TCCCCCCCCCCCCCCAGAACCGGGCGGGGAATCCCTCTCCACTGCCCCAAACCCCGAGGAAAACGAGAGACCCTCTGCTGGTGAAGGCGGGGGAACTTACCGGGGGGGCGGTGGAGAGAATGATCCGCGCGGCTGTGGACCGTTCCAAGAGGGAGATCCTCCAAAGGATGGAGGAGATGCTCCGGACCATCGTCGGCGGCGGGGCCCGTACTAGCGGTCCCGCGGCGGTCCCCTCCAACCCTCGAGAGGGGAGGAGGGGTGCCGCGGGGGACCGCCCGGTTCCCGGGGCCGATCGAGGGTCCGGAGCAAGGAGGACGGATCCTCCTCTGGGGGAGACAGCGAAAGCCGCGGGGGGGGCCGCAAAGAAGAAGAAGAAGAAGAAGAAGAAGGCCCCCCCGATGCGGCAGACGCAGCAGACGGAGGTGGCGGCTCCCGTGAGTCAAGGGGCTGCCGAGACCCCCCGGCCCGTCGCGGGTGTCGACACGTTCGCGACGGTGCTGGGGCGGAGGGCAAAGGCAGCCCAGAAGAAGGCGGCCAGGGCCGCCTCCGGAGCGGTGGCCCCCGACCCCCCGGCGAAGGAAAAGACCGGGGGGCTCAGAAGAGGGCTCCCAGGCGGAGGGTCCCGCGAACGTCGGTCGTGGCTTTGACACGAACCGACGGCGACTATCGCGGGGCCCTTGCCACCTTGAGGGGGAGCATTAATCTCGGGGAGTTGGGCATCGGGGACCGGGTCGCTATAAGATCCGGGGCCACCGGTGCCCGACTGATCGAGGTGTCCGGGGAGGGCCATGCCGAGAAGGCCGACCTACTCGCTGAGTGGATCAGGCGGTTCCTCCCCGACGAGGAGATAACGCGGGTTAATAGACCGCGTAAAATGGCGGAGATCCGTCTAAGGGACTTAGACGACTCCGTTGGAGTTGAGGAGGTGAGGGGGTGGGTGGCCGATGCGGCGCGGTGCAGCGTCTCCGACGTACAGTGCGGGGCGCTGCAGCCGGCCGCCGGGGGCACCTTCAGCCTTTGGGCCCGCCTCCCCCTCACCTCTGCGAAAGAAGTCGCCCAAAAAGGGCGGATAAGGGCCGGTTGGGTTTCGGCCAGGGTGGCCCTTCTCGAGGTGCGGCCTATGCGCTGCCACAAATGCCTCGAGAGGGGCCACACGAGGGCGCTGTGCCCCGGTGAGGCGGATCGCAGCGGGAGGTGCTACAGGTGTGGAGAAGCCGGTCACACCTCCCGCGGCTGCCGGTCGGCCCCTAAATGTCCGCTCTGTACGGACAGGGGCAGACCGGCGGCGCACGTGCTGGGCGCTAACACGTGCATCCAGCGCAACGTGCGCGGACGCCCACCGGGTGCTCAAGGGAAGGCGCCGGTCACTGCGACTTCCCCCCTGGCTGAAGCTCAGCCGGCGGAAAAGGAGAAGGGGGAGCCGAGCGGCGGACTGGACGAGGTGCCCAAGCCGCAACGCCAGTCGCGCCAGGAGGCGCGCAAGGGAGGGGCCCCCGACGTAGAGGCCATGGAAGTGGCGGCCCCGTCGGACGGGGGGGATAAGGCCCAGTAATGCCTCGACATCCCCCCCGCCCGATACCAGGCGGTTATGGCCTGATCCAGGCCAACGTGAACCATTCCCACCATGCGCAGGAGTTACTCCAGCAAAGCGTGGTGGGATGGGGGTTCACGTTGGCGATCGTGGCCGAGCCCCACCGCCTCCCCAGAGACGGCAGACCGTTTTGGGCTGTCGACAATGGGGCTGCGGGGGACTCGGTCGCGATAAGATGGCGGTCGGTGCCGGGCGGGCCCGACACGACCGCCATCACCAGCGGCGAGCGGCACGTGGCCGTTCAGTGGGGGCCTATCGCGGTCGTGGGGATTTACCTCAGGCCCACCAGGCGCCCTGCCCCGTTCGAGGACTGGCTCTCGGACATAGGACAGACTGTCCTGAGTCTGAGTCCGAGGCCGGTCCTTGTGGCCGGGGACTTCAACGCGTGGCACGCAAGTTGGGGTTCCCAGCGCGACAATGAGAAGGGCAGGGTCCTGCACGAGTGGGCGGTGACGCACGGTCTGGTCCTGCTTAATGAGGGCCGGACCTCCACCTGCGTGCGGACGCAGGGGGAGTCCATCGTGGACATCACGTGGGCTACCCCCTCGGCCGCGCGCCTGGTTACGGGGTGGAGGGTGGAGGAGGGTACCGAGACTCTATCGGATCACCGTTATATTACGGTGGAGTTCGGTGCCCTCTCCCCCGTGCGTCGCCAGGAGGTGCGACCGCGATGGGTCCTCAAGAAGCTCCATGAGGACGCCCTGATGGCCTCGCTGGAGGCCGCCTGTTGGGTCCGGGGAGATCTCCCTGAGACCCGGGAGATGGACCCCCTGCGGGAGGCCGAGTGGGTCGGGGCGGCGCTAACAGCGGCGTGTGATGCCGCGATGCCCCGATCCAAGACTCGGCCCCGGCGGGCTGTCCACTGGTGGACGGCGGAGATCGCCGACCTACGTCCACGCGCCGTCCACCGGGGGAGGATATTCGCCCG
>NW_011961853.1:0-2519 GCF_000949405.1 Vollenhovia emeryi
GCACATTTACCATTTTTTGAAATAATGAGGGAAATTTATCCTATTAATAATAATATTCTGCATGAATAAAGTAAAAATATTGTTCCGAATTGTTCATTATTTTTCTCCCCCCCCCCCCCCGATGTCTCCATGCATGTACTTTTCAAGCATGTATATGATTCGTAAAATTATGCTTTATTTAATCAACTTTGTATGCATATAACTTTTTAACGAACTACGAGCGACGGCTAAAACCTCTTCAAGGTCACTCAGGAGGGCGACCTTGACAACATATGTCAAGGTCAAGGTCATCGGGGCTGGCTCCCTTCATCTCGATATATTTACCTATTATAGAACACATCCTCAACGAACAAGAGATATCAACGATCTCTAGGCGATCCAGATCACATAATACAATGTGAGAGGCCTCGAATTCAAACAAGCTTCAATTTGTGTTATGACAGTTTATAGTTCTTCAAAGTATAATACGCTTGTACCTATGTATAATTTTTAGCATATGTGTTTTCGCAGATTTTACTGCAGCCTCCCACAATCCGCCCATTTGTGGCGAATACGGAGGAATGAGCTTTCACTCCATAAACTGCTCGGCTAGATATTCGCGTATCTGATGCTGGGTGGCTTCCTTGTTTAATGCTACTTTTAGTTCTGTTAATTGATTCTTCGCACCAATAAACGTTGTGCCATTATCAGAATATAGAATGTTGCATCTTCCTCTGCGGGAAATGAATCGCTTTATCACTTTAAAGGATGATGTCGCAGTTAGATCAGATACCAATTCAAGGTGAGCCGCTTTGGTTGTTATACATACGAACATGGCTAAATATGCTTTTGCCGTTTTATTGCGCGATATTTTTATATTAAAGGAATCTGCGTTATCGACGCCTGTTTTGTAGAACGCTCTGGCTTGAGTTACTCGATCAGCCAGTAAATTTCCCATCAACTGATTAACGCTCATTGGTTTCGTTCGGAAACAAACAAATGCATGTTCTCAATACGTCACGAACCGCACTCTTACCAGCTATCGGCCAATAATTTATTGTTGCGTAATATTGTTAAGACTGTTTGAGGTCCTGCATGTAAATTTTTATAATGCGTGTCTCTAATTATTAACTTCGTAAGATGGTGTTTGTTTGGAATATGATGTTTTTGCGAGTATTCGCATGGTGCGTTATGGAGCCTCCCCCCCACATGAATGAGACCATTGGAATCTAGGAAAGGGTTCAAGGTTAAAATTTTGCTTTTTGGATCTAATTGCAAATTGTTACGAAGCTTGTGCAACTGTGGAGCGAATTCATCCGCCTGGCAAATTCTGTTGGGGCTTTGTCGAGCTCTTGGATTGTTAATGGGCCGCTTTTGCGTCATAGCCTTTGACGAGTTATTTTTGAGACGCAGACAGTAGGCTATGACTCGTTTTAATCTTGCTAACGATGAGAATCTCTGAATTATCTCCGATTAAGGGGGGAAATACATTTACAACCTTCAAAATTTTCAATTTTTTTTCATAAAATGCTAGTATAACATCTCGAAAATGTGATGCCAAAGTTTTAAAGTAAAATTAGAAGCCCTTTTGATGTTATAGCCTGTAGACATGACCCGTCTCCGTTCGATGCCGGAGCGCGCCGCAGGTATACCGACACGTATTCAGAACAGGAATGCGGACCCTTCTTTGTCTCCCTTCCATCTTTATTTTATGTAGGGCAAATGTTTCGTAGATTTTGTGTCCCCACTACCTTTGTTTGTGTCCCCACTATTTTTGCTAGAGAAGATTTGGGTTGAGGTCAGTCAAACTGTCTCCAGAATTTGATCTGTACGGAACGTTTTTAGTCAATGGTCACTGTAGCTCCGAAAGTGATAGTGATAGTCAAAGTGAAAGATAGTGAAAGATAGTGAAAGATAGTGAAAGAAAGTGAAGAGATAGAACCGGGAGCCGATAGCTGGTGCAAATGAAAAAAAAGTGAAGCTATTGAAGCAACTGTGGAACTTCTGAAGCACTCTGCGTCACTTCACCCAGATGTGCAGAAGCATAACTTTCCAATTTTTGAACATTTGCCGAAAGAGGACCTACTGCAAAGATGCTTGGGCAGCCACACACAAAATGCAAACGAAAGTTTTAATTCAACGATTTGGCGCTTCGCTCCCAAGCATCTGTATTCTGGGCTGAAAATAATCGAAATCTCAGCATTTATAGCAGCAGGATTGTTTAATGAAGGATATTCTTCAATTTTAAAAAATATGAGTGGCTTAGATTATTATTATTGGAAGGCAGAGCAAAACTTTCGCTGACGACATCGACGAGAAGCGGGTTATTCGGCAGGAGCGGCGCTTATCACATATAAGTCACTCCCCTCCACCAAATGTAGATAGAAAAATGTATGCGTGAAGACAGTGTGTTCCGCCCCCCCTTCGGAGGGGCTCCACTTCGTTAAAAATAACCCTACCCACCCTATGTCAGAGGTGTGGAGTGGATCTCGCTTGCTCGGTCAGTCTGCGCCGCGAGAATAAGCGTGCGCGCGCGTGTG
>NW_011961854.1:0-2519 GCF_000949405.1 Vollenhovia emeryi
CATCGTCGGTAACATCGGTAATGTCGGTAATCAGTTGCGTCAGCAGCGCCAACGCGACGTTGCGACAGAAAAGTGAAAAGGATTTTTCCCCCACCACTGGCCTGGTTGACGATGACCACGACCACGATGACGACGAAAAAATTTACGTGAAAATTCAGACCCGTGGATTTTGCATTGCAATATCTCTACTCATGGGGCACGTAGGAGAAAAGTAAAAACACTTTTATTATGCAAATCTTACCCAAGCTATCGATTAAGCGCAGTCTCAACTTCGTCGGAACAGCCGTTGTTGAGATCAGAAATTCTGAGAGCCCGTCAACCCGCGTACTCGCGTAAACTACACACGGTCGGTCTCGCGCGCGCGCTTACACTTGGCGCGAGACACTACCGTGTCTCGTGATTATATGTATTAAGTAAAGTATATAGCGCTTTTAATTATCCTTTTAACTACCCTTTTACCTATTTGTCTATTCTTTTTACGTATCTTCTATTTTATCCTCTGTCCTATCTCTATTCTACATTAAATCTATTCAATCATTCATATTTCATTTTTGGAAATGTATATAATTATTTTCTTTTATTTTATATCAAAGAAAACAATTGTGTATATTTTCTCCCGACGAAAGAGACTATCACCTTCTCGCGGTTTTTGTTGAGCAACAATGTGTACGTTTACTCTATTTACAAAAACTGACGTGTACATAGACTTATTCTTCTCTTCAGTCATTGTCGCCTGATACATTTTTACTTTTTACTGGAGAGAATCCTTCAATTCTTGTTCATCGTTAAAAATTAGTGCAAATTAATAGATTTTTAATACAAATGTGTACTATTAATAAAATTATCGTAAATCATCTTTTTAATCAATTATTTTAATCATTAAAATTATTAACAGATGATTTTTTTACAAAAAGACGTACACGTTGGCCAAGAGTGGACACCTATCATTCTTATTATTTTTTCTGTTATTTTAATTATTTTATTAAGACATGGTAGTGTCTCATGCATAAAACAGACGCGAGATGATATAGACAAGCCAAGCCGCTAGCCGCTACATCGAAAATTGTTAGCTGAAACGTATAGTATGTAACGCGTGCTAGCTATATTCCATTATAGCGCGGAGAAAAAAGAGACATACGTCTGTCCTCTTCTACCGCCGAAGCCGACCGAACCGCGCCGAACCGCGCCGAGCAGCCCGCCGTCCGCTACACGACCGCGTGATTGTGTGCGTGCCGGACGCCACACCACGCGCCATTCTCCACTACCGCGGTGGCTAGGTGGCAGAAACGCAAATCTGAGATCACTGCCGGCGGCGACAAGAGGAACTTAACAAGAGGAAGAATAACTCCCCCGACAACCAGTGATGCAAACTTTGGGGCCGGGCACCCACCGGAGCTGCTCTCTAGCACCGTTGGTGGTGCACACGGTGCTCACACACACCAAGCGCCCAACCGTGTCCGTGTGCGCTCCGCGTTCGGCGGCGGTCGGCTGAGTTCGACTCTGCCTCGGGCATTAGAGAGAGAGGAGCAGATCACTATTTCCCGTCTCCTTTCCACTAACAATAAGTCAGCAGAGTCAGCTACGAAGCGAGGCGATCGCGGCAATCGCGGTTCACGCGAGGCTCGTTCGTAGCTGACTTGATGGAAAGGAAACGGAAAATAATGATCTGCTCCTCTCTCTCATGTGTTATTTGTTTATTTATTTCTATTTTATAAATTAATGGATAAAATCATATTTATCATAAATGCATATCATCAAAGAACTTTATATAAATATTGCGTATTTTTATTTCTCTGAAATCAAGTATGTATCGTACATTTCGTATTTTTATAATTCTCGTTAACTCTCTGCAAATTGCAAATGTATCTTAAATGTATTAAATTCATACTTTTCTACTGACCGTTTAAATATTGAATGTAAAATATAACACTTCAATATTGTGCATCTATAAAAATGTGGCTTTTCTCATAGATTTATAAAATTAGAGAATATATCAACAAATAATATATATAATATGTATATTTCGTCTTAAATGTTGCAAAAGTATTTTTGTCGCAGTAAGTTCATCTGTATTCATAACGATAATACATAAAAATGCATACTGTTCAGGTTATTTTGTAATATCGATACTATACATTTTTTACAAATCAATCGTTATCGCAAATTGAATGTACTGTAACTGAGAGTATTATATCTGAAATAAATGTCTGAAAGGAGAGTTTGCTTATTGTCACCAGTAATGATTAAAAATTGAGACGGGAAATTTATAATCAACCCAACTGGCTAGTTATTTAATTAGTTTATTACACACCAGTTGGGTTGATTATAAGTTTCCCGTCTCAAATGTCTGAAATATTAATTATTGGTAGGTCTCAATTATTAATTATAAAGTGGTCTTCCGCACTACCCATGAGGTGCCACTAATAGCGCGTTAGGTTTTGTAACGTGGACCTTCGCCTTTAGCCCTATTATACCACGTTTCAATATTTTTATATATGTGCAAAAGGATATACTACTTC
>NW_011961855.1:0-2520 GCF_000949405.1 Vollenhovia emeryi
GTCAGAAATGTTGAGCGTGAAATGTGAAATATTGAAATAATTTTGAAATCTTTCTGAAACCTTTCTGTAACAATTTGTGCTGTATGGGGCTTCACATTTACAATTTAAAACTTTGCCAAAGGACGCAAGAGCTTCTAAGACGCTTCTAAAAACGCTGCTAAAATAGTATAATTATGAATTAGTCTACAGACTAAACTGCAAAGACTGCAATGCAACATATGTCGGCCAGACAAAAAGACATGGAGACGAGAATCAAAGAACACATCAATAATATAAAAAAGACTGATGAGAACCAGTCAGTCGTCAGTAAGCACCGCGCGATATTAGGACACGAATTCAACTGGACTCATCCAGATGTCCTACACCAAGAAAAACACATCAGAAGAAGAGAAATCGCTGAAATGCTATACATAAAAATGGATCCGAACACCATTAATTCGAAGAAAGACACCGAGAATCTTAACTCTATTTATGATTCTATTATTAATTCTATGACATGAACTGTTATGTATGTGTCACTCTCTTCTTCTCGATGTTTTTTGACCTACACGGCCCAGCTAGTCGATATATTTGCGACAGTCACTCTCCATCCATCGTAGAATACCTACATGTCTTGCGATATACGAACAGAATTTTTATAATTGTGACTCGATAGACGAATAGAAAATTTTTCTTTATAATTGTGACTCATGAAGGAAGGTTTTTAATTAAGGTGAGACCGACGTTTGATCTATCCAAGATTTGTTTAAGTATCCACGTGGACAAACCATATCATATTTATACCTATTTATCATATTATATATATTTATTTATTTAACAAATTATATCTATGTATCATTCTATTTATACAATTATTTTAGTAATGGCTTGAGAAGGACCAGAACCGATGGTCGAAACGTCGCTTGTATATCCAATTTTTAAATACATTAAACACATGCCAGATAAGGTCGACTAAAATTTATTATATTTATTATCACTGGCAACCTTAAGAGACCCCGAAGTTTGTATTAAAAAATCTGAAACTTTTAATAAAAAATTATTAAAAATTGTGAAAAATTCTGAGAAAAATTTTCACCAGGGCGCATCTGATGATGTCAATATTCTGTTAGAACCTTTTTTCAATAGAATCTTTTCTTAAAATCTTTGTCTTTGAATCTTTACCATTTATTAACTGTAGCAAACTGTGCTAGAATGTGTTCATTTGCATAGATTTACCTTATAAAAAAAGGTATGCATAGTTTATATAACTTGCATAATTATAGCGCTTGAACTTCGATCTCCTCTTTTTCTCTTGTGCACTGTTCGTCGTGAGTCAGGACCTATTGAGTATATTAATTTTGAGGGAAAGCAGTTGTTGAGAAGAATATTGCGAACTATTTGTATATTGTCTAGGTGGAAACTGATGTCAGAAAGTTATAGAATGGCTCTATCGACTAAGTTTAAAATAGTGTTGATTTTGTACTTGAGAGGATGGTTGGAGAAAAAGTTAATGTAACGTCCAGAGAATGTGGGTTTCCTGTTGACTTTGCCCTACTTTTGGACTCTCTTTCCCTTTCAAACTTACCTCAGAAAAACATCAAAATTGGTTGACCATATCTGGCAATTTTAATGGTAAATTCTCACGACGTTTCGACCATGGGTTTTGGTCCTTTTCAAGTGATCATATCTGTTACAATTCGAATTTTACAAATTAGTTACGTTTTCGTATTTGTGATAAGTCTTAATTTTAGATCATAATGATTATCCTCTCAACATCAACATAACACATGTGATTTTATACACACGATTACCACAGGTAACACACAATTTATATAACCGTAAACTTATTACAAATACGAAAACGTGACTAATTTGTAAAATTCGAATTGTAACAGATATGATCACTTGAAAAGGACCAAAACCCATGGTCGAAACGTCGTGATAATTTACCATTAAAATTGCCAGATATGGTCAACCAATTTTGATGTTTTTAATTTTTGCTGGCGACCCTGAAGAATTTCCGATCAGTTTACCTCAGAAATTTCAGTCATGTTCGGAGTCTTGCGAGCGTTTAGTATTGTGTATTACCTCCTCTCTGATTAATTACCGCTTGTAAACGCTCTCGCATGTTGATGCATCTCTCAATCATGTTTTGCGGAATTTCATACCAAATTTGTCGAAGCACTTCTCCTAAAGAATCGTCTGTGCACATCTTGCAGTGTTCACAGTGTACAGCGGTAATTAATCAGAGAGGAGGTAATACACAATACCCAACGCTCGCACACACACACACACACACACACACACACACACACAACACACACACACACGCTACACACACGCTACACACACACACGCTACACACACACACGCTACACACACACACGCTACACACACACCTACACACACACGCTACACACACACGCTACACACACACGCTACACACACACGCTACACACACACGCTACACACACACGCTACACACACACGCTACACACACACGCTACACACACACACACACACACACACACACACACACAC
>NW_011961856.1:0-2522 GCF_000949405.1 Vollenhovia emeryi
TTCCCCCCTCTTTCCAATACCGTTTAGAGGGGATGAAAGGATTTAAAATCTGCTGAGCATCAAGACCAACCGTAATATTTCTCATTCTCTCTCGACGTGTTCGAACAAGTCTCGACGTCTCCAAACAAGTCTCGACATGTCCATACCAACGTTTGTGGACTTGCAAGGTTTTATCGTCGGCAGAAACTTTTATGTAAAAGAGTTTGCCTGTCTCAGAGAATGACGTGTTCTCTCTCACTACATTTTCGCATGCCCCGTACCACGGAAATGTCTCACCAAAGCGGAACAACACCAAGCATCCTGGTTGATTGCAAATCGTCACGGAGTACGATGGGAAGACGGAATGATTCCATACAGCAGGGCTAGAAGTCTGATTACAACGGCTGTGGTTGGCATGGAAGATGATGACGATCTTGAGATACCGTTTCTCGTCTACGTCAAGGGACACGAAAAACGAGAATGGCTGCGAAGGTTACTCCTGGACGACGCGAGAGAAAATGTTTATATCGAAACTATCGACGCGCACTACGAAGACATACAATCTCTAAATAAGTTGAACGTTACACATACTTTTCACTGCCAGAAACATGTAACAAATTGCGCTTTACAAAATGTTTTTAAACTTTACAATTGGTGGTCTAACCATAAAAATATGTAACAACATGTATTAAGAAGTGTATTCAATTGCTGATATAAGCAAAATAAATATATTATATATCGAAACGATGTCTATTTTTTCCCCGTTCATATTTCCTTCTCTCTCTCTCTCTCTCTCTCTCTCTCCCTATTCGCATCCTCTTCCTCGCATATAGCCCTACGTTGTCGCTCTTCTTCTTATTAACTACTTGGGAAGGGAAGATAGAATGGATTGGAAGAAAATGTATGCCATTAAAAAAATTTTAATCTCATTTTATTATCTCAATTTTTATCAAAATCAACATCACCCCGACTTTTGGCTTCGGCAAGAATTTCTTTTACGGCATAAGCCATTAATTCGCACTTTATGATCGAAATAAATTCACAATTTTCGATTGAATTTTTATAGTACATGTCGTGTAGGATTTTAACTGCATCGTTCGGTGTATCACATTTTTTTTCGCCACTCATCCATATATCTTGTAAACGCACAACGAGTTCTTCGAAGATCTCATGTACTGTTTCTAGATCATCATACAGTTGAAAATATATGCGATCTACACAGTGTTCCAGTTCAAATAAAAATGATATGGTTGATGGTTTCATGTACATAGAAGTATTATTTGATGTTACTTTTACAATATTTCCGTGGCGCGTTCTAACTAGTTCTACAGCTAAATGATTAAGCTGTACCGCTGATGATGATGCCGCATCTGTTGCCTTTAGCAGCTGGTCTATTTTTGATGGATTTTCTCTGTCTTCTTTCCAAATTGATTGATCTAACTCCATCTGATGTCCTTTATTATCGCCGAGAATTATTTCTACGTAGGATGCACGAGGTACTACTCTGATCCCAATATCTATATGTATATTTGAATGCTGCAGATGTCAGCGGTAACCTCCTGCACATGATACGCGGTGGGTTATGAGGTTCATCAGAACTGAAAGAATATATAAAGTAAAATAAATACAATTATATGTGGAAAAAATGTGTGTAAATATGTAGTAGCTTTATGGTACTTACACGTCACCACAGTTTCTTGCTCGATGCAGTTTCATCTTGAGGAACGGATGGCGTATAACTGCTTCGAGGAACATACGGCATGTAACGCCGATTGCTAAAACTGTTTGAAAAAATACAATTAAATGTGGAAAAAATGTATGCAATATATATGCAATATATAACTTTACGGTACTTACGCGTTACACTGTTTCTTGGACGACATATCCAGAGGAACGTAATGATTCATTCTTCTAACACTGTACTGGAAACACCGGAGAAATCGACTCACTTCGACGGCGACGACTGAAACTCTGAGGGCGTCTTTACTAGTTGAAGTCCCAGGAAAACTTTTAACTTACCCCACCCTTAACCCTACATCTTCCCCCGCCCACTCATATAGAATAAGATAGAATGTGATAGAAAATATATTGTTAGTTACCTTTTACAAACTACAATTCTATATCTCCAACAGAGTTTCTCCCCCAACCAGTAAAGAATTTTAATCCTCCAATTATTCTATTTACTCCAGGAAAGAATTTTAATCCTCCCATTATTCAGTTTACTCCAGTAAAGAATTTTAATCCTCCACTAATCTGTTTACTCTATAGAAAATCCCCCATCCCCCGCACCGTCGGGCCCAGTCCCAATCCTCCCATTATTCTGTAGGAAAGAATTTTAATCCTCCCATTATTCAGTTTACTCCAGTAAAGAATTTTAATCCTCCACTAATCTGTTTACTCTATAGAAAATCCCCCCTCCCCCATGGTTAGGGTCGCCGCGTAGGGCCCCATAGGGTAAGGTTCGCCCGGTTCCCCCTCCCCCAGCGGTTAGGACCGCCCGGTTTCCCCCTCCAAAAGTGAGTTAGAACTCACATAGCTCCTCT
>NW_011961857.1:0-2522 GCF_000949405.1 Vollenhovia emeryi
GCGTGATAGACACACGCCTTAATTCGCCTGAACAGATACAGAGTTTCTAAATTTCTAAACAGTTGCTATTCTTTTCATCGGTGTTTTATTATTAACTCCATTATTTTTCCAATAAAATCTTTAGTTTGATTTTTTAAGAAATATAACATTTTTTAATCAAAAACTAATGCGAAAGCAACTAGTTTGTATAAATATTCGCTGTTTTATTTGGCGCAATTTGTTGATATCATTACTTTTGTAGAGAAGATAGTTTTGTACAGAAGATATTTTTGTAGAGACGATATTTTTGTACAGAAGATTTTTGTGGAGACACTATTTTTGTAAAGAAGATACTTTTGCAGTAAAGATATTTTTGTAGAGATTATACTTTGCAAAAAAGATAGAGATTGCAAAAGTATCTTCTTTACAAAAATAGTGTCTCCACAAAAATCTTCTGTACAAAAATATCGTCTCTACAAAAATATCTTCTTGGTGCTTTTTTTTACCTTTTTTTAAAAAGGTAAGTTTTTTACGTGATAAGTTGTAACGTGGCGGATTAGCTGCCGCGTGCCAGCTCCCCGCTGCCGTCCAAGGCGCGGTGTCGGTCCGCCCGGGAAAAGAGGATCCGCGCGAGGCCGTAGGGAAACCTTCCGGGGTCGCAACCCCACCTTTTTTGTTACTTGCCCGCTTACCCGAGAACTTTTTTTTATTTTGTATCGCGCCCTTTGTGCGTCGCCGAGCCGACCGGGTCATCCACGGGTCAAGACCAGCTGACGACGGAGCCGAGAGTCGAGCACGGGAGGAGAGCTAGAGACAAGGGGCGAGAGTGCGAGGACACCAGCGAGCGGCGGCCGCGGGGAAGCCGAGGGGCCAGACGGAGAGCGGGGCGAGTCGATGGGCGCGGGCGAGGGACCCCGACGGACGATGACCGCCGAGGGGCCGAGCCGCCCTGGAGCCTGGGGCCCGAGCACGCGGAGTCGCACCTGAGGGGCGAGAGACGAGGCGCCAGCCGGACAGTGAGCCGAGGGGCGAGCACGGGCGGAGGTCCCCGGAAGGTCAGCCGGATCGGCGGAGCCGAAGGACCAACGCGCCGGAGAGCGGGCCCAGAATCGACCGCCTCGGCCCTGCGAGCCGCGCGGGGCGAATTTCGCGCCCGGAAGCGCGCTGACAGCGATCGCGCCCCTGCGGACCCGGCGACACGCCGGGCGAGCGACCCCCGGATTGGCGGGTCCGCGGCGCCGCTATCTCGCGTAGCCCCTTTTTGCGATCGTAACGAGCGATCGGGTGATCGACCCGCTCGCGCCGGATCTTCCGCTTTCGTTCGCGGATCCTCGCCCACGTAACTTCGCGTCGGAGAGCGTGCGTCGAGCCGGCGACCTGAGTGCCGAGCACGTGACGAGGCCGTGGCTAGAGTCCGAGAAGACGAGTGCCGACCGGGACCGCGCCGTGGGAGCCTGGGAGCGTACCGGTGAGGTGGCCCTCGAAGGGAAAACTAGTTATGTAAAAGCCGCGTGCTTCCGAAGGGGTTAGCTCGCGCTCTGGCGCCGCTCCGCGTTCCATTTCGTGTTTCGGGCCGTCGGGCGTCCGCTCCAAGGGGGAGTCGACGCCGGCCATTTCGTGTCCTGAGCGGATCGGCGGTGCCAAGCGCGGGAGCTCCCGGGGAACGGCCGTGGGCTTATCGAGCGACCGTAGCGGGCTGATCTCGGGTGTTGCGACCTCGGAGGGGAGCGTTGAACGGACGCCCCGTACGCCGTTGTTCGAGCGGGCGCCGTTTGGCCCGCACCGGGGAATTCTTTCGCGGCGGACCGGCACGCCGAGTGTCGGCCGCAAATCACGCGTCGCGAGCGTGGGCAGCCTTCCGCGGGGAGGCTGGAGAGACCGACGGATCGCGAATTCGCCTCAGCGGAGGCCCCTTGTTTTGTCTTTTCCTTTTTTTTGGTTGTACCCGATACATTAAACGGCTTAGGTTACTCTTTTAACCCGAGTTAAGCTTAATTTCGTTTGCTAGTCTAAGTGTGAGTGGGTGTCGCGTTCCGTCCCGCCGTCCCGTTCCCGCGGGCCCGTAACTACGGGACCCCGCCACTCTACCGACGGTAGAGAGCAGCCGGCCCTTCTCGCGTCGAGGAGGCTTAATCGCGGCGCTCATCAAGCGGATCGACGCCGTTTTCGTCACGGTCACCAGGGTACTTCGCGACAAGTAATTGACGCCGCCCGCGAGCGCGTCTGGCGCCCAACTTCGCCTTCGTCCGCTGCCTCCGTTCCAGCGATCGGCCCGGAACGGCGACGGCAGCGTATCGTGCGCGTAAGCCGCCTCTTTCTCTGTCGCGCCCGGCGAACATAGGAAAAAGCGTGACAAAGTATTGATAATACAAATGGTAAATTTTTCGAGTAAAATATATTTTGAAAGATGTATATTTGTAAAAATATATTTGTGCAATAAAGCAATAAAATACACGGAAAAAATAATTTTGCTGTGATAGCAAAATCGCCGTTGCTACTGCATATTTGTAGTAATAGCAATAAAATTTAGTTGATAGAACTAA
>NW_011961858.1:0-2522 GCF_000949405.1 Vollenhovia emeryi
CGATTCTCTGACTTGCTATCGATGGTTTTCGGTATCGTTAACCAACCAATGAAAGTTGTGCTTTTAACGTCTTTGCTGTCGCTAGTTAATTTCGATACCGAAAAACATCGATAGCAAGTTACAGAATCCCGGTACTGGTAAAATCATTAATGCCAGAAAATACTGTTCTCAGATGGAGGAAATGAACAACAATTACGCTTTAAGCAACCTGCAATATGCATATTGCTTTATGATAATGCTCGACCAATGTAAAGGACGAGGGGTGAGGGGCAAGGGGCGAGAGCCGAGCGTCGAGCGGCGAACGACGCGCGGCGAGGGGCGAGCGGGGAGTGTTTACTGAAGCTCGCCGCTCGCTGCGTGACAACTTTTTTTCGGCGCGTCGCTCCACCTCTCGCTATTAGATGATGCCCCACCGTTGCTTGCCGAGTCCAGCCTGCCGCCGTCTACGCTTTCATTCGCTCAGACATTAAAATTTATTTCTCGATAACTATTGCGAATTTTGCAAAATGGTATAGGACTTTTCTGTTCAGTTTGCCCCAGTCTATTCACCATCTACGGAACATACGGGTATTAGGACACACCCTGTATATATCTAAAAAACGAAATTTTGTGAAAATAATAGTGTAAAGCTACTTTTGAATAAATATAGATATAAATTAAAACACCTTCAAGATTCACATAAAGAGCTGTATCCTTAAAAATTCTTTTCCCTGTTGTCGCTTTGACAGGTACAAAATGTTTACCAACAGCTGGAGACATATATTCTCGTATGTTATTTCCGAGACATCGTGTCATGTTTCGATGTTTATCAGTAGCTTTACGAACTTTTTGTTTCTGAAAATTTGAAAATTTTGAATTTTTACTATTTACTATTATTATTATTGTTATTACTATTATTGTTGTTGTTGTTGTTGTTATTATTATTGTTGTTGTTATTACTATTATTGTTGTTATTGTTATTATTACTATTATTATTATTTTACTCTTACTATTTTATTACGATATGTTGTGTCGGTTTTAAGTCTTTGCTCGAACATATCAAAAATGTCTAGTGTAGAGCAGGGTAATTTAATAACATTTTCATCATCTGTATTCTCCTCATCTGTCTCATTGCTCTTAACCATTTCAGGAATATTTTTTGGTAAATATGCAGAAAAGGTCACACCTCACCGATTTCCTCGCCACTTAGATATGTTGTAGGGGAGAGATTTCTGAGTAATTCCCCGCGAGAATCAAGTGGGGGACGGCATTGGTTTAGGAGATATAACAAATTTAAAACTAAAAATTTTAATACTTTTTCTTAGTAATTTTTATTAAAATGCCTGTGTAGCTATCTTTAAAATCATAAACAAACTACCACTTTCATTTACATGGTCACATTTGCCCCCTCCCGCAACGGTCGGTACGGATTGAACACACACACACACACGCGCGTGCGCACGCTTCTTCTCGCGGCGCAGACTGACCGAGCAAGCGAGATCCACTCCACACCTCTGACATAGGGTGGGTAGGGTTATTGTTAACGAAGTGGAGCCCCCCCGAAGGGGAGGCGGAACACACTGTCTTCACGCATGTACTTCCACCATTGTACTGTGCCACATGGGTTTGCAACTTTCCACGTGAAGCGAGATCCACTCCACACCTCTGACATAGGGTGGGTAGCAGTGATCGGAGATTGCGGGATTTCTGGCGCACGCGCAGTAGCGCGAGCCTTTCTGCCATGCGCATAGCGATCACGTGACTACCATGAAAGACTCGTGCATACCAGGCAACGTGGGGGGGTTTCTAGGGACCAGTGTAATAATTTATTATTAAATTTTACATCAATTTTTTATTAAAACTTATATTAATGACAGATATCATATAAAGCAGTTTATTCAACATGTACATTAATGTTATATGAGTTGTAATAAAGAGAGAGAAAGAGATAATTTTATAAAACAGTAAATAATAAATAAAATAAATATACCGATTATAGAAGCTATTCAGCAAGTGGCAGAACACAAGTATCGTGCTATTTTTGTTATTTATTAAATGCTCAAAACAGATAGAATGTTAGTGTCAACTTATGTCACTTGCTGGAAAGTTTCCAAAACGTTTATGTATGTATAATATTCTTTTAATATACAAATTATTTTTTAAACAAACTTGAACACAATACATATTTTATAGAAATTTTAGAAAATACTTCTGGAAAAGAACAAATTTATGTAATTAATATTATTTGATTTACCTGAATATAATTAAAATAATTTAAGCAAAGTTTTTGACGATTATGCAAATAAAAGGAATTGTAAGTGCACAAATATTTTTAATACTCAGTTACTTTACGATGATAGAAATAATTAAACTAAATTTTTAGACAATTTAGAAATTAAATTGTAACTTTATTTTAATACTAGCGCGCTTGCCCGGCTTTGTCCGAGCTTTCCGTCTTCTGAATCTTCTTTTCTTAGAAATATCATTATTCATCATTCGCATATTTAAATTTTTTCGTGTATATTTCTGAATTTTCTTTTGAA
>NW_011961859.1:0-2522 GCF_000949405.1 Vollenhovia emeryi
TATAACATATTCGGCATCTCCGAAATTATTAAACTATCTGTTATTACACGACAACCTCATACAAATCGCAAAGAATAATTACCTTAGTAATCAATAGTTTGATGTATCAAAAATTATGTGTAATACATATTATTTCGATACAAATTAAATATAATTATCAATTATTAAGCATTAATTAAAAATATTTGTACAATACAGTTTCATAAACTCGAGAAAAAGTATACTATGGAAGAAACAAACAGTTGCTATATGCAAAAGATATAAAATTGAAATAATTTCAGCATATTCGAATCGGTATATAAAGCCAAGAAAGTTTTCACAATTGAAATATAGACAGACATGATCTTTACTTAATGCATGTCAATGAAAAATATTATCATCGCGTTAAAAACTCAGGTTTTATAAGTATTACAGCGTTTTAATAAGGTACACTGTATTCGCGACAGGTGCGGGCTGGCATGCCGATTGACGGTTTTATCGCAATCGATGCGCTTTTCCTCATCACCTAAGGTTATTGTTCCCGTCCACGAAATACAGTATTGCCGAAGGAAGAGGACGGACTGCGATTACATAACGCGGCCGTACATCGCGTTTGTAAGCGAAGGTGTGAGAACGCAATGAGCATCGACAAAACGATATTATTTCGCAAAAACGCGCCGCGTAAAAACATGACACGCTTTTGAACATGCGCTCCGCATGGCAACACGCGATGTCTCTCAAATCGATTATGCTTCGACAAAGCGTAGTACTCGATAAACTATTGATTGAATAAATTTCTTCTCAGCTTTCTTTTAATATAGGATTTAAATTCCAATTATCTTCACAAGTTTCTTCTATAAATTTCGATTATATTCAATCTTACTTAAGTCACGAAACAAAAACGCAAAAATAAAAATATTAGCTATTGTATAAAGTCGGAATTAATGTAGAAAGTTTTATATCTTAAAAAAATTATTTCTGAAAAAAAAACTTTCCATTGCTACGCGTCGAAATGTAATTAAATCTAACATAAACTTCTATGGATTACATCAATAATAGAAAAAACCCTTTATACATTTTTAACAATTGTCTTTAATCGTTATTAGCGATTTTATATTTTTCCTCTGTTATTATTATTTTTATTATTATAAACAATGTACAAAGGCCTGCTTCCATAAGATGCAATCCATTCACTAGCGCCTCTATGTGCACACCACACGCATCTTTAACTACGCAGCCACGGATATTTTCGGTGGGTAACATAATATCTACAAAGTCTTCGACGCTGTTCTTTATGCATATGTATAATTATTTCTTTTTATTCCGTTCTATAGCGACAAAAATTCATGTTAACAATCCTATAATTGCGACAATAACAAACTTAATTTTTTAACATTACTACACGAACGGCTTACAGGTAAGTTTCTCCAATATTTTGTAGAAATTTCCTTGAAAAGGACCAAAATCCGGATGGTCGAAACGTTAGAATAAATTGTTAAATTAAACCACCTTAGCCAGTTTAACGTCATCAAACAAACCCGTCTGTTTTATCGACATTTTTGTTTAGAACTAATCTTTTAATTGGCTTTATAGAAATGCAAAATTCTTATACGGAATTAAAGTACGCAGCAAAATCTACACTATGCTGGTCGACTTTATATCAAAAACCCCCAAAAAATACAAATTTGACTAATTTTTGGCATACTTGACGACAATATTTGCTTGATACAAAAATTCTACAATAAATATATACAAAATGAGACCAGGATAGTCTAGGGATAACATATAAGAACAATATCGTGCAATTAGAACTAAGATTAATAGCCTAGAAAAAAAGATTAGTTCTAATCACCGCAAGTCTGAAAATCCAATTCTAGAAGACGAAAAAAAGATTAGCATGGCGTGTAAAAATAGTTGCAGGCTTTCTCGAGAGATGTTACTGCCAAACATCTGTCAGATTGTCGGTAAAGCCATGGTGTCGACGATTCTAGAATTTGATCTAAAATCTCGGTCTGAGCAATGTGTAGCTAATAAAATTGCTGCTTTTTCGTAAAAGTTGATTGGCTATAAATTTCTCGGACCGAATTCTAACATCGTGAACACGAGATCATATACATACATACATATATGGTATGTATATACACTACTTTCTTATCTGACAGAAGAGGTTATCTGGAAATTTTTGTGTGGGTAATAACCCACATAGTACATAATATCACGTAATATATCAGTAATATTATAATATTGCGGTAATGTTACATATTGCAATGTAATATTACATTAATATTACTGATATGTTACATAGAAATACTACACAGTAATATAACAGTAATATTGTGCTGCAAGATATCAAAATGTCGATAATTGACGCGATCTCCTATCTTATCGACACTGATCGAGTTCTCCAGCGGCTTTAGCATCCCCTTAATGCCCATTCTACACCTAGGGATGATCCTACTTGTGGCTCATCCGATACTCGCTTCTATACCTAAGCTAATCCTACTTACAGCTTATCCGAGGAAGTAGTATAAAGTGTAAAAGGT
>NW_011961860.1:0-2523 GCF_000949405.1 Vollenhovia emeryi
TATAATTCCTTGAGACGAGCTATTCTTAATTTTAACGTCGCGTTATCCCATCTATTCTCATCGAGGATATTAGTCAAATTCGTTATCTGCGCCTTTAACGATGTACGTTTTTGGATAAGAAGTTTGATTCTATGGACCATTGTTACGGGAGTCGGAACGGAATTAGAATTAAATAAACTTTAGTACTCATCTGTAGACTGGAATTAAGTATCGCCTTGCCTCTGTGCTCGTGAAGAATGGTCGTTCTTGATCTTGATTTGTATAGAGTCTCTTAAGTATGAAAGCACGTACCTCACAGGAGGCACCAAAATGTAAGGTTTATCAATATAAATTGTTTAAAATTTATATTGTAGTTCTGATAACTGTTTATTTAATTTTCCTTTACACATGATCGAACACACGCCGCGATAACGTTTAGTTGACGACGCCTAGGAGCCGAAGCCCCTTTTTTTTTTGTTAACCCGGGGGAATCCTCATGGACCGTCCCCTCGCCCCGCTGGGACGGGACGAGGGGGTGTGTGGGACTCACCCTCCCTGTACCTCGGGCAGTTGACGACCCGAGGCCAGCGTGCAATGGAGGGTGCCTACCTCACTAAACCCACCGGGGGTGGTCTTCTCTGCGCCATATTGAGCCGACCGGGGACTGCTTTCGCATGTTCTGCCGGCCGACTTGGCGCCACGCGCTGTTTATTCGCGCGCTCCTCTCGGTCCATTTTTCTTGGACCATGCCCTGAGTGGGTATTCTCCTATCTGCACTGAATGTGCCGCGGCAGGGGTGCCACCGGGCCCCTGCCGCGCCCCCTTGTTGTTGGTGGGGGCTGGTGGACCAGGAGTCCTCAGCTCCTGGCCCACCCCCTGGTGTCCCTCAACTTTCCCAGACTTCCCCTCTTAGGACGCCTCTTACGCCAGGCAGGGGATACCCCGGGCCTATTCGTTGGCGGGCCCCGGACGCCGTGTTGAGGGAACACCCCTCTTGGTTGACCTATAGGTCCCTTGTCCCCGATTATTCGGGGAGGAAAATCCTCCTCGTCGTTACGCAGTCCCGGGAGAGGGGGGAAGGAAGCAGGCGCGCTGTCCCCGCCCCTAGGGGGCGACGACAGCCGTCCCACGAACCCCGCCCCCCTTACCCAGGACTACCACCTCCTTAAGTGGGCTGGCTTTCCTCTTCCTCTCCTTCGTGCTCCAGCCCCGCCCTGGTCATTCTGGGGGTCCGCCTCCCCCCTCCGAATGCGCTCCGCTTCCTCCTTCAGGAGCATAACCCCCTCACAGTACGTCGCAAAGGCATTCCAAGCGTCCTCGCTTTGGACGCTCGCCTCCACGACTGCCTCTATGGAGAGGTCGTCGCCTACGACCTCTCTCAGTCGACTTCGCTGCACAGCCCACGCTGGGCATGTCTCCAGCGTGTGCTGCGCATCGTCGACCTCCTCGTCACAGTGATGGCAACCTGGCGTCACCTCCTTGCCTATGCGTCGCAGGTACCCACCGAAGCATCCATGCCCAGTGAGCACCTGCGACGTCCTGTAGGATGCCCTTGCCCAGGACCTGTCCAGCCACTCCTCCATAACCGGAAGAATGGCTTGAACAGTCCTCCGACCCGGGCAGTTGGGGTCGGCTATCTTTCTCCTCCAGGCTTCGCGGGCCCTCTCCTTCGCCTGAGCGTTGATCACCCTCCTGGTTCTGTCAGTAGCCAGGACTCCTTGCGCCTTCAGTTCGGCGAGCCTCTCGTATGCCCATTTTCGCGACCCCGCCAATATATCTACCGGGGGAATCCCGGCAAGAAGGGTGGCCGCCGCATGTGATGTCGTGCGGTAGGCACGCGTGGCCCGTATTGCCATACGGCGTTGCACCCTCTGCAGCACTGCTAGTGCCTTCCTACTCGCGCTCACTTCGTCCGCCCATATGGGCGCCCCGTATAGCGCGATAGAGCTCACGACACTCGCGAATAAGCGTCTCACTCTTCCACTTGGGCCACCCAGGTTGGGCATCAGCCGCGATAGCACATTCGCCGCTGCGTCCAACCTGGGGGCCAACTTCGCGATGTGCTCGTGGAAGTTCAGCCTCTCGTCCAGTATTACCCCCAGATACTTAATACTGGGTCCTACACGTATCCGCGCATCCCCCACCTCAATCCAGGTATCCGGGGGCTGCCCGCGTGTCCTCCCATGCAGGAAGACTGCCTCTGTTTTTCTCGCCGCCACTTGGAGGCCCAGTCCCTCGATTGTGCGGACCGTACAGGCCACCGTCAGGTTCGCAGTGACAGCCGCCTCCTCCCATGTCTCCCCCTCGGCGAGCAGCAGGGTGTCGTCGGCGTAGCAGACGGATACTGCTCCCGAGGGGAGAGCCCCCTCCAGCACCGCGTTGTACGCGACGTCCCACAGGACTGGTCCGAGCACCGAGCCCTGCGGGACGCCGCACTCCACGTTCCAGGTCCTTGTTTCTCCCTCCTTGTCCCTGCAGGAAATTGTCCGGGCAGACAGATAGCTCCCAATGAGGGTCCTCAAGTACGTTGGCACGCCTAGCTCT
>NW_011961861.1:0-2523 GCF_000949405.1 Vollenhovia emeryi
TGCTTCTGGTCTTTATTACATGCAACCAGTCCACATCAAAATTGACGCTTCTGGCATAATATAACCAGCACCAGCACGAAACGTGCTTCTGGTCTTTATTACATGCAACCAGTCCACATCAAAATTGACGCTTCTGGCATAATATAACCAGCACCAGCACGATACGCGCTTCTGGTCTTTACTACATGCAACCAGTCCACATAAAAATTGACGCTTCTGGCATAATATAACCAGCACCAGCACGAAACGTGCTTCTGGTCTTTATTACATGCAAACACTATTTGCTAACTACTATTTGGTAACTACTTGTCTAACTACGTTCACAAAAATAACAAATTTATATTTTCATACATTTGTATATGAGCCGCGAAAACTACAGAAAGTAATATAACTCATTGTGTGAAGGAAAGTGATACCACACAACTTACAGAGAGTAACCAATACAAGAAAAGATGTAAACCACATAAAATCTTAATATTTCTTTCATATATTTCACTAAAAAAATCATTATTTGTCGTTAGAATCTTAGAGAATGTACACAACTCAAAAATCTATAATCCAAAATACGAAATAATTTAGTTTTTATCTCTGTCGTTTTCAGCGGTTCATATCACGTTTGTTTTATTTCAGACAAATAAACAAAGAACTGTTCTCTGTATATATAACAATCAATACCTTTAGAGAGTGAAGTAAAAAATTTTTTAATTTTGGCTCTGACACAATTATTAAATTAACATACAGGGTATTCCATTTAAAATAACGGTTTCGGATTTGTAAGTTTGCAGGGAGCGGGCGTAAAGAAAAATGTTTCAGGCAAAAGTTGTATGGTTTCAAGGGGGACATAAGATGGTGTCATTAATTTGACCTTAAATAGTTGCTTGATGGTCACGTGAAGGTCACCTTCAATTTTTTACATGGAACCCTTCATTGTTTATTATACTATCTTAGTGTGTGTGTGTGTGTGTGTGTGTGTACTAATTAATATGAACAATTTTTATCTAAAACATTTTTTTATTTGCCTAATACCTTTTGAGATATTCAAGAGAAGATTTATAACTTTTTGAATGTTCAGCTTATGATATCTCGATAACTGTTTGTCGAAGGGAAAAGTAGTACAGGACATTTTTATTTCATTTGGTCTCAGGAATATGTTGTTGTAATAGTGTTCAATTATTGAAAATTTTTGTGTACTGTAACCATATATGTAATACTTCTATATTGATAGCAACGCCAATTTTCGGTGGTGGGGGGGCGCGAAATCAAAGCTAGACAGATGATGAGACAGACAATGCAATATACATGCGGAATAGTCGTCCAAGTCCTTTGTGCGCAGGCCCTGGATGCGACCAGACGCGGCCAGAGCCTGCGCACAAAGGACTTGGACGACTATTCCGCATGTATATTGCATTGTCAGTCTCATCGTCTGTCTAGCTGTGATTTCGCGCCCCCCACCACCGAAAATTGGCGTTGATAGCAATATAGAAGTATTACATATATGATTGTAACATACACGAAATTTACATACACAAAAATTTTCAATAATTGAAACACTATTGCAACAGCATATTCCTGAGACCGAATCAAGTAAAAATGTCCTGTACTACTTTTCCCTCCGACAAACAGTTATCGAGATATCATAAGCTGAACATTCAAAAAGTTATAAATTTTCTCTTGAATATCTAAATAAATTTTAGGCAAATAAAAAATGTTTCAGATAACAGTTGTTCATATTAATTAGTAGACTAAGATAGTATAATAAACAATAGAGGGCCCCATAAAAAAAATTGAAGGTGACCTTCACGCAACTATTCAAGGTCAAATTAATGACACCATTTTATGTGCCCCTTGAAGCCATACGACTTATGCCTGAAATATTTTTCTCTATGCCCGCTCCCTGCAAAGTTACGAGAGATACTTATTGTCGCCAGTGATAATTTAATATAGGGTTTTTGGTAGGAATTCGACCAAACTGGCATAAATTAATGTGTATTTGCTTTTATTTGTTACAACGTTTCAACCTCTATATCGGGTCCTTTTCAAGTACAATCTCTTATTGACTGAACGAATTTATCTTAAGTATGTTGAAACATGATGAGATCATGAGTTTGTGGCAGCAAATTCATATTGTCATATATGTCTCGATAGGCAGTATAATTGTTAACATGTCAAATTTTCTACGATTTTTCGAGCAGCAACCATTCGTTAGATCTTGAGTATCACGAGACACGGTAGTGTCTCGCGCCAAGTGTAAGCGTAGCTAGTACACGCGTGCGAGACCGACCGTGTAAGTTTACGCGAGTACACGAGTTGACGGGCCCTAACATTTTCGGATCTCAACAACGGCTGATCCGACGAAATTCAGACTGCGCTTAATCGATAGCTTGGGTACGATTTGCATAATAAAAGTGTTTTTACTTTTCTCCTACGTGCTCCAGGAGTGGAGGTATTGCAATGCAAAAGTCAGATTTGTTAAATTTTGGATTAAGAAACGTCTTTGTCGTCGTCTTGGTCGTCGTCGTCGTC
>NW_011961862.1:0-2523 GCF_000949405.1 Vollenhovia emeryi
TTTTCGTTCAATACCGATTTCACAAATATGAAAATTTCCTTTCTCGTGAAAGAAATTTCTTCGGTATTATCCAGATGTTCTGTAGAAAATGGAAAAATAACATTAATAGAAGAATTATCGTTACCAATTTCCTATAAACAATATTTCAGACGCGAAAATTACGAAAAATTGCAGAAAGTACACACATCATCGCATAAAAATTATAACCGAAACCGAAGTCGCAGCTAGTTGCAGCTAATTTTTGGATATGTTTTGAAGAAATGTCTAAGCAACATTTTCCATTCGGTTAAAGAGTGGGAGTCGACAGGAGTTTTGACTTATTGCTTTTTCTAACACGACTTTTCAGAACGTGACCAAGAAAAATACCACTACTTTTATTAATGACTTACTATTTCATACATTGTTAATAGTAATTTCGAGTAACACATTCAAATTGTACTTACTTTCTGGAGAAGAATCCATTTTGCAGAATCCAAATCCGTTAACTTTTCGCGATTCTACACGCGTCTGAACTCTGTGTTATTTTCGACGCGCGACGAGTGAACAATGCGGCAGGCCCCACGCTCACGAACGGAATGCGTTCCTAAGCCAGATAAGGACGCTTCCCCTTTTTTAACGGTCATAATACATACTAGGTGTACCACTACTACTATTCCAACCATTAAAAGTCCCTAGAAAAATTTTTTTTTCGACTTTTGGCCAGCTTTTGGGGACTTGGGACCACTGTGCGACACGACCGCCATCGAAAGCGGCGATCGGCACGTTGCCGTACAATGGGGGCCCATCGCGGTCGTTGGGGTCTATTTAAGGCCCACCAGACGCCTCCCCCCCTTTAAGGGCTTGCTCTCGGACATCGGGCAAACGCTCGTACGCCTGAGTCCGAGGCCGGTCCTCGTGGCCGGGGACTTCAACGCGTGGCACACGAGTTGGGGTTCCCGGCGCGACAACGGGAGGGGTAGGGTTCTGGATGAGTGGGTGGCGGCTCACGGTCTGGTCCTCGTGAATGAGGGCCGGACCGCCACCTGCATGCGGACGCAGGGGGAGTCCATTGTGGATCTCACATGGGCTACCCCCTCGGCCGCGCGCCTGATCACCGGGTGGAGGGTGGAGCGGGACATCGAGACTCTGTCAGATCACCGTTACATAACGGTGGAGCTCGGTGTCCTCTCCCCCGTGCGCCGCCAGGAGACGCGACCGCGATGGGCCCTCCGGAAACTCTGCGAGGACGCCCTGATGGCCTCGTTAGAGGCCGCCTGTTGGGTCCGGGGAGGTTACCCCGAGACCCGGGAGACGGACCCCCTGCAAGAGGCCGAGTGGATCGGGGCAGCGCTAACAGCGGCTTGTAACGCTGCGATGCCCCGGTCCAAAGCTCGGCCTCAGCGGGCCGTCTACTGGTGGACGGCAGAGATCGCCGACTTCCGTCGACGAGCCGTCCACCAGCAGAGGAGATTCGCCCGCTGCAGGCGCAGAGGCGGACAGGCGGCCGAACGAGCGAGAGAGGGCTACCTTGAGGCCAAGGTAGCCCTCAGACGGGCCATCAGAGTGGCGAAGGGCAGGGCGTGGACGGAGTTCCTCGACTCCCTTCAGGAGGATCCGTGGGGACGCCCATACAAAATGGTTCTTAACAAGTTGAGACCATGGACGGCCCCGCTGACGGAGCGGCTGGACGTGGGATTCGTCCGAAGGGTGGTGCGAGCCCTCTTCCCCGACATTACCGGGGAGGTTGAGGGGCCACCCTTCGAGTCGGGGGAAGACTCCCCCGACTGGGACGACTCCCTGGACGTCCAGCCGGAGGAACTCCGGAGGGCCGGCAGGAAGGGCCTTAAGGGCAATACAGCCCCAGGTCCTGACGGCCTTCCTAAGCGTGTCCACGCCCTGGCCATGGGCGTCCTCGCAGAGGAATATGCGCGCGCGTATAGCGCGTGTCTGAAGAGAGGAGTCTTCCCCCCGCGGTGGAGGAGTGCCACGTCGGTGCTCCTCCCGAAGGAGGGGAAAGACGCCTCTCTCCCGTCGGCGTATAGGCCAATTTGCTTTTTGGACGAGGTCGGTAAGCTGTTCGAGCGTGTGCTCGTGAACCGCCTCGTCCAGCACCTGTCCCAAGTGGGCCCCGACATTAGCGGGGCCCAATATGGGTTCAGGGAGGGCCTGTCCACGATGGACGCGATCAGGCGCGTCCAGGCCCTCTCTGAAGAGGCGACGTCCCAGGGGGGGGGGGGTGATGTTGGCGGTGTCACTAGACATCTCCAATGCCTTCAACACCCTCCTCTGGGGACGAATCAAGGAGTCGCTCCGACGCCGCGAGGTTCCGTCATATCTCGCCCGCGTCGTGAGCGACTACCTGAGGAACAGGTGGGTCGAGTATATCGACCAAGGCGGCGTACGCCGACGGGAGAGATTGCACCGGGGAGTGCCCCAGGGATCGGTTCTCGGACCGTTCTTGTGGAACCTGGGGTACGACTCGGTGCTGCGTGTTCCCCTCCCCCCCGACTGTCACGTCGTCTGCTACGCGGACGACACACTCGT
>NW_011961863.1:0-2524 GCF_000949405.1 Vollenhovia emeryi
GAAGGATTCGCGAAAACCTGCGGTCGTTTAAAGCGGAGCCGAGAACACTCGGCAGAGGCGAGTCACTCCTCACCCCGGATCAGCGCTGTAGCGAGAGCCGGTCTTAGCGGTAGGATTCTTGAGCTGGCTTGGTTTCGGATCGGAACTGGGCGGGCGGCGGAATCTGTCTTTTTCGGCTCCGGTGCCGTCTTTTATACCCGTCTACCCCCAATTGTTATTGCTTTTTAGCAATTTTCGGCGGGTAGGGGTAGACGGGTCGGGGTAGCGTGTCTGCGCGCTTGCGCGGCCGGGTGACAGCGCGCCACGTGTGTCTCGCCGGTTCGGGCGTGCTCGGTTGGTCCCGCGGGCGATCGGTTCGCCCGCGAGCGCGTCGTGTGATGTGCTTACGCGGTGAGCGCCCCGTGCGCTCACCCTTCGCCCGGTATTCGGCGGCCTCCGGCGCTTGCCGGGAACGATGCGTCTATCGGGGTGCATCGTTACATGCTTCTACTCAAGTCAACGAGGATGCTCTCAACGAGTTACTGACAAAATTCTGGGTTCAAGAGGAGGTGCCTACTCACGATGTCAACCAACTCACTCCTGACGAGCAGAGGTGCGAAGAGCACTTCAAGGCCACACACTCTCGTGATTCTTCAGGGAGATACGTCGTCAGGATTCCGCTCAAATCGCCAGTATATCTTCTGGGTGATTCGTACCACGTCGCCCATCAGTGCCTCAAGGGACTACGCAGACGATTCTCAAGGGATGTGAACTATCAACGTCTCTATCAACAATTCATGATGGAGTACGAGACACTCAACCACATGACGAAGGCATCATCCATCTCCAGTCGTCGCTCACACTTCTACCTACCACATCACGGTGTTCTCAAGCCTGACAGTACAACAACAAAACTGCGAGTCGTATTTAATGGCTCCAGCGCATCCACATCGGGCTACTCGGTCAACGACCTCATGTATACTGGAGCGAAATTGCATCTGAACATCTCCGATGTTCTCCTCTGGATACAAAGACATCGTCACATTTTCGCTACGGATATCACCAAGATGTACAGGCAGATAAAAATTCACAAGGATGACTGGGAGCTACAGCGGATACTCTGGATGGACGATCAACTCAATGAAGTGCCATACCATCTGACAACCGTCACCTACGGGACAAAGGCCGCGCCGTTCTTGGCCGTTAGGACGCTGTTACAACTAGCAGAGGACGAAGGACATAAATATCCACTGGCTGTGCCATCCATCACTCATGGCAGGTATGTCGATGACATATTTGGTGGTGCAGATACGATTCAACAATTGCAGGAGGTTCCACATCAACTAAAGGGCCTCTGCATGGCGGGCGGCTTCCCACTAGCAAAATGGCATGCTACTCATCTCAACATACTCAAGACTGTCACCGACAGCGAAGACCAAGGCTTACCAATCACATTCGACGACTGCGCAACCAAGATACTCGGACTCAAATGGCTCCCTCATGAAGATACATTTGCATTCTCAACGCGAAGCTCACGCAAGGAAGGCAGGCTCACAAAACGCCTCGTTTTATCTGAAGTGGATCAGATATTCGATCCACTTGGCTTTGCATCACCCGTCGTGATCAAGGCCAAAATTCTCTTGCAGGAGCTGTGGCTGCACAAGCTCCAATGGGATGATCCACTGCCATCCCAGCTCTCAACCCGGTGGCTCTCCATCAGAGAAGAACTCACAAGTCTGGCCAGACTCTCAATACCTCGGTGGCTCAATACATGGAGCGACTCGCAAGTGGAACTTCATGGATTCTCTGATGCTTCTCAATTGGCAATGGCTGCAGTCATATACATATCCGTTCACGACTCAGACGGCGCCACGTTCTCACTTGTGTGCTCCAAAACTAAGGTAGCACCTCTCAAGCGGCTCTCAATCCCGCGACTTGAACTCACGGCTGCTCTTCTACTCTCTCGGCTCATGCAATACGTCACAGCCACTTTGAACATGGACGTTACGGCAACGCATATGTGGACGGACTCTCTAGTGGCACTCTCGTGGATCAGATCTCATGCATCACGCTGGAAGGATTTCGTCAGGAACAGGGTGACTCAAATTCAAGAACTCACTCCAGCTGCTCACTGGAGATACATCCCTGGAACTTCTAATCCGGCTGATTGCGCATCACGAGGCCTCACGACTGCTCAGCTTCAAAACCACGCACTTTGGTGGACGGGACCACCATGGATAATCAAACCAGACTCATGGCCGTCGCAACCAGCACTCTCTGAGGAGATGAGTGCAACAGAAGCTCGCCCAGGCGTTTCGTTATTGACGGTCACGCCGAGGACTGAATATCAATGGGAACTCATCTACAGGTACTCAAACCTCACGAAACTATTGAGGATTACAGGTCTCTGTTTCAGATTCGTCTCACGGTTGAAGAAAGTCCACGACTCATTGCCTGTCAGACACATCTCTCCAGAGACCTTGGAGAAAGCGAGGCTCTTCTGGATTCAGGCAACTCAAGCAACGTACTTCTCGCACGAGCTCAC
>NW_011961864.1:0-2524 GCF_000949405.1 Vollenhovia emeryi
GAAGGAGGTTATACAGAGGTGGCAAAAATCTTAATAGATGTAGGTGCAAAGGTTAATGCAGTGGATGGAATGGAACGCACTCCATTGCATATTGCTGCTAAAAATGGTCATATAAAACCAATGAATGCTCTATTAGAAAAAGGTGCAGAAGTTAATGCAACGGGTAAAAAAAGGTTGACACCATTATTTTTTGCTGTTGCAAACGGTCATAAAGAAGCGGTATATGTTTTGATGGAAAAGGGAGCAGATTTTTTATTGGGAAATAAAAATAGAACCCTACGATACTTAACAGAACTAAATAAGAGTGATAACTTAAAGCAGCTTCGAAAAGAGCAAAGAGACGATAGGTATGAATTACTAAAGTGTTCACTGCTGTGTCGTGATAATCGTTCTTTAGTTGATATTGTTAGAGAGGATACATTCGATGACTTAACATGTACATGGTTTGCTGACATATCCGATTTAACATCAAGCCAAAAGGATTTAAATAAAGAATTATTGAGTATCCTTCAAGCTTGCCCATCTTTTAACGATAAAGGTGATTATGATGAAAATGGCTATATTGCGAGACTTAAAAAATTTTTAGAAAAAAATCAGAACAATCAAGATCTCAAAGCTATTCTTAATCTTAGAAGAGGAGAATCTAAATTAACAGTATTGCACATAGTATCAAGTATAGCTGGGGTGGAAGAAGAATACGATAATTCTGCAGCTTTGCTTTTGAAAGCAGGGGCTAACCCTAATGCAAAGGATGATAGAGGAAAGACACCATTGCATTATGTTACTGGACCTAATAGTATGGCTTCTCTTCTAGAAAAGGGAGCTAATTCTAATGAGCAGGATAATGAAGGGAAAACGCCCTTACATTGTATTGCGAGCACTGATTACAGTAGTCTTATACCTTCACTTTTGAATAGTGGAGCTAGACCTGATATATGTGATGAACAAGGAAAGACCCCACTAGACATAGCAATTGATGATTGTAACTACTATGCTGAAGGTTATCTCTTAACTGAGGAGCAAAAAAGGTTGCAGCTAGAATTAGACTGTATTCTTGGTAATGTTGACAAAGATAACCTCCATTCATTAGGAAAGTTTTTGAATGAATATGAGGATACTCAAAACTTGAAGAGAGTTTTAAATCTTCGTAACAATGAAGGGAAATCACAAATCTTTCAACATATTAGAAATATTTTTCATAGTGATGAAACTTCTTGTAAAGAAGCAGAAAGATTGTTGTTGGTAGCGGGAGCAAAAGATTTCAAGGGCAAAGAACGCCCATTTAAATCTAGGACTCTATGGGATAATTTAATACCGTATCAGCAGGAAAGTTTAAGTAAATTTCTGAGAGCAGTATTTGAAGCTAAAGATATGTGTGAGCTAGCAAAGGTTGTAGATATAGCTATGAATTATGGAGTAAGGTTTAATTTTCCTCATCAAGGAAGGCTATATGGAGAGGTGCATGAAACTAAATATAGTTTTATGGATTATGTGATAAAAAGAATAAAAGAAATTAGTGAATTAAAAAAGAATCCTAAGGTTGCTAGTAATATAGTATGTAAAATGGTGTCAAGAGGGGCAGTATTATACGTTGTAAATAGCACAAATGTACTCAATGCACTGGAATTAGAGTTTAAAGATCATAAAATCAATATGATAGAAGCCCATGAAGAATATGTCAATAATATTCTAGAATTTATGGAGATTGTTAAAAGTGCAGCTACTGGTAGAGTGAGAAATGCAAAATTGGACAATTCCACTTTTTACTTAGAATACTCAGAGGACAGCAAAATAGATGTTGCGAAGATTACAGATGGAGCGAGTGATTTAGGACTAACTCAAGGGAAAATAAAATACGGAAGAGACATAGTAAAGATCGGTAAAAGCGAAGTAGAAATCATAACAGCAAAGGGAATAAGGTATTACACTGATCTTGCAGATAATAGTAATATAGTGTTAACTTTCTACACTAGCTTAGGGGAGTTAGAAGTTGATCTGTACCCTGACGCACAAGATAAAAACCTTATAAGAGTAGAAGTCAGAGACCAAGAGATGCTAAAACAGCTAAAAGATTGTGAAGAGGAAATAGGTAAGAGTTGCTCGCTTGGTAAGTATTCAGTATACGACGCTATTGAACAAGGCTATTTTGAAAGGTCTGGAAAATTGGCGCGTTCTGAGACAATAAGCCTATTTAAAAAAGCTTCAGAAGAAGTCAAATTTAAAGAAATTTCGGAAGAAGTCAAAGCAGCAGTAGAAGGTTTAAAGCCTGGTGATATAATGAACTCTGATAATACATCTTTACCCTTCTCTATACAAGAAAGTATACAGCCAACTTATACAAAAGGGGCCTGAGCTCAAAGTTAAGTGTTGTACTAAAATAATTTTTTTGGGGAATGCTTAAAATACTATGGAACGTTCAGAAAAGGCTGAGTGTTCAACATCTTCCACTTTCTTGAGTTTAGTGTTAGGTTTTATGGTGCTATACAATGCGAAACCCGTACATGTTAGTCCAACTATTCCCACA
>NW_011961865.1:0-2524 GCF_000949405.1 Vollenhovia emeryi
TTTTAAAAATTACTCTTACCCGAAATTGAGATATGACGAATCTACTTACTCTATGTGTTTTAGAATCGTTTGTAGTTGTTTGTAGTAACAATAATTTCGTTTGTAGATTCTTCCAATAAACAAAAACAAAAATTAAATATATTACTCTTACCCGAAATTGAAGTATCACGAATCTACTTGCACTATGTGTTTTAGAATCGTTTGTAGTTGTATGTAGTGACAATTATTTCGTTTGTAGTTTTTTCCATTAAACCAAAACCAAAATTAAAAAGTTACTTTTACCCGACATTGAGATATACATCAAAACCATTTGAACTATATATTTTAGTTTTGTTGTTGTTTGTAGTATAAAAGTTTTTGTTTGTAAGCGAGAAATAAATTATAAATTGATGCTTCAGAATTAATGATCTGTGTGCGCTATAAGTAGTACGCCATTTTGAAGAGCTTGCTGAGCTAACAGAAACGACGAGTGGCCAGACTGGTAACCATAGCATGCGCCATCTGTGCTACATCACAATAAAAGTGTGATTTGTTTTGAGAACAGTTACAAGATCATTTGATGACTGCTTTCATTATTGAAAAATAATATTATACCTATTAGTGTAGACGATTGTTTCGTTGTACTATTTGATATTTATAGGTTTGTTTCCTGTTACCATAGGTTTGTTCCCTTGTTACCATATTCTTTAATCCTCTTATACTTGTGTTATTCAGGTTAGGTAAACTTTTGAGGTTAGGTAGTAGTAATCTTGCTTTGCGGCTTCGTATGACTTTCAATTGTATTAATATAGTACTTAAAACTTAAAATTTATATCTAATATATGTATATATTATACATATATGTACGTATATTTACTTTATATATCATAACATCATCTAACTCGCAAAGGAAAACAGTGTCCTCTTCCGATTTTAATGAGCTTCGAATATGTTGTTTTGTAGACAATAAGGAACACTTTTTTTATACACGCTCAATAGCAAGTTTAGGGGGTAAAAAGTGTCCTTTATTTTTGTCTATAAAACAACATATTCGAAGGAGGGGGTAATTTATATATCTTTTCGTGTCAGTTTTTTAAATTGCACATTTCCCTATGTACACTACCCTATAATCTTTCTATCTCCTGCAGCCTTCACTCTACTAATTCTCTTAATTCTTTCCTTTCTCTTGTTGTTTCGCTGCCTTTCCTTCTTTCCTTTCTTCCCCTTTTCACATTGTCTTCGCCTCCTGTCTCCGTCTCTGGATCTCTTCTTTTTTTCACTACTCTCCTTAACTCTTTCCTTCCTTTCCCCTCATCGTTGAAGATTGTTTGGTTTGGCCCCATAATCTCTCAATATCATACTGAACATGTTGCGTCTTTTCTTCCTTTCTTCCACATATCCTACACATTCTATCTTCTGTTTCCATCCAATAAAACCTTGCTCTTATCTTGTTTCCTACCCTGAAGGTTGTAATCATACTCCTCTCTTTTTCCTTTTTTCTGTTTTTCTTTAGTTCAATTTTTGAGCTTAGGTAAATCATTTTTATAACGAAATTGTGCCATTTAATAGTTAATCAATAAAAAAGTAATATTTCGTAAACATTCAAACTCTAATAATAATTGATTTATAACTCATTTTTCTGTTTTTTATTACTCACTTTTTATTTTACAGGACATTTTCGACGTTTTTCGTATTGGATGCATTGCATCCATCTTCCTCTGGATTTTCCATATTAGTCGGCTTTAAAAAAGAAATTCTCTCTGTGTGTTAAAAGTATTAAGGCAAAAGTATTTTCTTTTACACCAAGAAAAAAAGGTTTTGTCAAATAAATTTATTTGTTATATATTTAATTTTTATATTATTTCATTTTATATAATATATTTATTATAAAAACGTGTTATGCAACTTTCAGTTAATTTTTTCAGGAAAGGAAAGAAAAACAATTTCTACGTGTTAATATTATAGAATGGCACTGGTTGATGCATTATGGAATGAATTCGCTCATGGCCTGCTTGAATACAAATTGTAGCGATTTTATAGAACTTAGCATGTAAGATTAGTTATGTATATATATATATATATACATAGGTAGCATGTAAGATATAGGATAGTTTTACATATAATTGAGTAGTTTCGTTCTAGTCCATTTTGATTATTTTAAGAATATCAATCTAGTTTGATCTAGTCTATATATCCTTCATCATGCCTAAAAGACCACAGTTGAGCTGTGATGATTTATATAATCTTTTTAAAAATTGGAATTTCTTGAAAGATGGCAAATATCTTCCATATAATAATCAGATTTGGCAGAATGCATCTAATTTAACAAATAATAAAATGACTAAAGATTACATTTACCAATACATTACACAAAATCGTGGAACGATTAATAATAATTCAGAAACAGGTTTGTCGTATCGTATCCATGGTGAGCCTCTGCCAAAAATTCCTAAAAAATCTAATAAACGCAATAAAGATCAATTTAACTGGTCAATGAAAATACAAAAACATCACAAAAATTTAGAAAATTTAAGACAAAATATTC
>NW_011961866.1:0-2524 GCF_000949405.1 Vollenhovia emeryi
CACCACCTCCTCCGCCCGCCCCTCCCCCTCCCCACCCCTCCTCTCCTCCCTGTCCCCACCTCCACCCCGTCCCACCTGCTTCCTCTCTTATACACATAAAAATTATACACAAAACGGAGGGGCTGGGGAGGGGGAGGGGGAGGGGCGCGCGCAGCGCGCCGTGCTAAAGACACTTGCAACTGGTTCGTTAAAAAGATATAAGATGACTCCATCATTTTTCTCGAAAACTATATTACTCAAAGACACTTATACATTCTTTGAATTGTATGTGGTGTCAGAAACTTTCCACGTGAGGCCATCCTAAACGTACATGATATCGTGAACTACATAGCATTTGTGAAACTTCTTTTCTTTATAACTTTTTAACAAACAACGAGCGACGGCTAAAACCTTCTGAAGGTCACTCAGTAAGGTGACCTTGACAACATATGCCAAGGTCAAGGTCATTGGGGCTGGGTCCGTGTTTGTGAAGTTTTACCAAATTTTCGTTATATTACAAAACATTTGCTATAGATTTTTCATTATATGTGTAGGTTAACTTTTCTTAAAGATGTCTTTAAGACGATAAAAATGCATTATTTATTGCAGCTTTCCGATAAACGCCACATAACTTACACATCATGCACGTGCGTATCTCAAGCCGGAGGAAAATGCAAGCACATATGCGCTCTTATACAGTATATCAACTCCAATAGGAGTATTACAAAAACGAGTCTTGAGCAGGACTGGGGTAGACCATCAGATAAGCAATTGGGCCATGAAATGTATGCAAAACCAATGCTCATCGCAAATTTATTTAAACCGAAAACACTTGAATTCAATCGTGCGAATTCCAGTATCGTTCCTCTTAGTCTACAACTCGAAGATTTCAAGTATTCCTCGGCGTTACGAATAATTCTCAAAGAATATAACATGAACGAGAACGAACGATTCGTGAAAGAGATTTTACAAGAATATATCTACTTCGCGATTGAAATCAGCGACATTAATAATTGTGAGGCATGCATTACTAATTTATTTAACTTTTGTGAGGATTATCTGGTATACTCATCAAATTACATAATAGCAGATGAAGTGTTGAAAGCATTTTACGCACGAAAAGTTTTTCTGGACGAGAATGAAATAATCCAGATATGTGTGGAAACTCGGAGACAGTCTTACTCAGATAAATGGTTTTCTGTACGAAACATCAGGATCTCTGCTAGCTCAAGAGCACATTCGATCAAAACGATGCAATTAAAAAAGATCGATGCTTTGATTAACAAGTTTTTGACCCCTTCGAGTATAACCGGTCAAGGTAAAAAAATACACAGTATGGCTAAAAAAATGAATATGAAGCTTTGAAAGAATACGAAATCATCCATGGAACAAAAGTTATTCAGATAGGAGTACTGGTATCAAGAACTCAGCCGTGGCTTTGCGCATCACCTGACGGTGTAGTAATTGAAAATGATTGTATAACAAAACTAGTTGAAATCAAGTGCCCTGTCTTGTGCGAAAAATTTCCAGTTGTCAACTTTGATTCATATACGATAAACGTTAACTATCTATATTTTTGGAATGCCAATATCGAGCTAAAGAAAAGTCATATCACGAGACACGGTAGTGTCTCGCGCCAAGTGTAAGCGCAGCTAGCACCGCGCGCGCGAGACCGACCGTGTAAGTTTACGCGAGTACACGAGTTGACGGGCCCACAGAATTTCGGATCTCAACAACGGCTGTTCCGACGAAGTTGAGACTGCGCTTAATCGATAGCTTGGGTACGATTTGCATAATAAAAGTATTTTTACTTTTCTCCTACGTGCCCCATGAGTAGAGAGATATTGCAATGCAAAGTCCACGGGTCTGAATTTTCACGTAATTTTTTAAAGAAACGTCGTCATCGTGGTCGTCGTGGTCGTGGTCAACCCATAGACATATATGTATATATATAGACCCAGCGTTCTGTGAGTGGAGTTGTCCGCATCTTCTAAAGGACAGAACGATATAGAGGTAAGTGCTGTCTCCGTCACTCCGCCGGTCTGAAGGGGGAACGTCGAGGGGAACTAAGAGGCGCGCGCACCGCGTACGGCGGCCGTACGCGGTGCGCGCGCCTCTTAGTTCCCCTCGACGTTGCCCCTTCAGACCGGCGGAGTGACGGAGACAGCACTTACCTCTATATCGTTCACCCCTGTGAAGTTAGCCCCCCATTATTTAAAAATTTAACTTTTTTTACGAGTTCCCTATAGATTTACAATAGTTCCAGAGTTCTTGATGGGTTTTAGAAATAGTTCTGCCCATTAAAGACGTTAAAATGAATTTTTAAAAATGGGGGGCTAACTTCACGCAGCCCCCCATTTTCGTAAAAACTAATTTTTTAATGGAGTTCTGGATAGATTTCGCATAGTTCTAGAGTTCTTGATACATTTTAACAATAGTTCTGCACGAGAAAGTAAAAAAAACGAAGTTGAAGAATCAGGAAACAGTACCCCAGAAATAGGCATAACTATAAAAGTATTAATCACACAGACTTTTGCCATTAGGA
>NW_011961867.1:0-2524 GCF_000949405.1 Vollenhovia emeryi
TGGCAATTCATTAATTGTTAAATATACAGGCCATATGCTAATTTTTGATGACTTAAATACGGGTATGCCATCAGTGTACCATCTAAAAGAAATATTATGACAATTAGACAAGAAACCATTGTTGACCCATGCTTGATATAATTGTCCATCATAAATATCTGTGATGGTGCCCGGGAAAGGTACGGGCCTTTGGAATCGCCATTGAAGTTGATTGTAAAATCCGTTTCGCATGTACATTTCTTTTAATTGATTTACAATAGGTAATTGAACAAAATAAGAGTTCTTTTTTGTAGGACATGATGGACATTGATCATTTTTCGTTCTTAATTATCGAGTGCAAAACTTACAATAATAATGTTTAATAATATTAGTTTGATTGAGACGAAAGTACTTTCAAAATTTATATAAACTATTTCTTTTTAAGCCTTCACGTAAGCAATGCAATTCTAAAGCTATAATGATATCCTCTATGCATGTCTTTGTTAAATTATGATGTAAAAGAAGACTTAAAATTATCAACATGCTTGCCCCAACAGTTATCTCAGCACTATGGTACAATGGTTGATTTTGATCAATATCATTATTTCTACCATACTCTTCATATGTTCTTGCTCATGCTCCCGATCATCAATATACGATTCATTGTATTCCTCTTCATCACTTACAATAAATCTTCATTCCTCGATTGATCGTATTCCTTTCCATTTTCTGAAGGATAATCATTGCTGGTTTCACTATTAAGACGGGAAAAGAAACTAAGCAAGAAGCAAAAGTGATTGAAATAAGCAGTATGTACATATTTTAAGATTAAATACAAAGAACATAGGCCGCGACAATTAGAAATTTGCCAGTCGTGTTGTTCAAGAATTATTTATTCGTAATATATATTATATTTTTATTAATATTTAGGTAACGAAAATGAACTCCATCGAAGAATAATAACAAGTCATGGAGAACATCATGATTTATCAAACAAAATTTACGACAGAAGTACTCAGTAATCAAAAGAATAATACAAAAAATAAGAAGTTGGTTAAAAAAATACAAAGATCTATAAAAAAACGGTCGAGGAAAATATTAGAAAAGATCATCCTATAGCTCATGTTGAAAATGCTGAGCCATTTAAGTATCCTAAAACCTATCATCAATGCTACATCATGCTTTACCACCAGTCTTGCCTTCGTGTACCATCAAATCGTCCAACTTATCTCAATATAATAACAATCAATTTCAAATGAACTCATATCTGACACACTCAACATCAATACCAATTGCTTCAACATCCAGAAATCTATCTACATCTGTACAAACAATTACTTCACCTGCATTATATTCAACGTCAGTACTCAGTCATTCTCAGACTTCAAACTCATCGCCAAATTTAGCACAATTTTCAAGTCCACTGCCTAATTCAACACAATATCAAACTATTTTACCAGTATCTAATCATTCTAATCCTACAACCTCCTTTCCATCGACACTGTTACGATTAATATGTTTTTTTACTTTCGCGCCCCTTTTCCGTTTTCTCTGCCGCGCGCCTATTGAATATAGAGGGCGTAGTCGTGGTCGAAATATCACCAGATGTACTTGCGAACGTTTTTCTTTGTTGGCGGCGCTGAAGGCGCACACATCGCCTTTCAATGTATACGCGCTTATTCCCTCTCTTAGCACACTAAGTTCGTCGAGCGCCTCGCCTGTGTTCGTATCGGCAAAATACATTTTTGTTTCCTTCTAAGCACACTGTCTGTTTTCGTACCCAAAACCTCCACTCGCAACAGGTTATGGGCCCAGCACGCTTCCACTGCGCAACAGACACTTATTCATTCTGGATCAGTACTTGCTCATCAAAATATAGACGGTCAACACAATGAACTAGAAACTTCTTATAAAGACAAAAGTCTCGGAAAAAATAAAACAGATAATGAAACAACTAATTCTGAGAGCTCTGACAATGAAAGCATTAACGGTGATTCTGGAATTTTTTCTAGAATTGCATTAGTAACGGGTAAATGTTCTAATTATTATTATCAATACTACTTTTACAGCAAAACCATTTTTATTAATACTATTTTTACAGCAAAAATAATGTAATTGTTAAATATGTTTTACGCTATTTAAATATCACGAAATGCAGAGTTGGGTAGAAATTAGTTAAAAATTAAAGTTAATATTGAAGTTAAAAAGTTAATAATTTTTTACTTGACTTATAATAGTTAATTTGCTTAATTGTTACAGTGACAGATAGGGATATTCATTTCCAACAACAATTATTAAAAGCAATGATACAATCTCGCGAAAATCAATTAAAAATGGATGTCAATTCGAAGGAAACATTCCCGGTAGCGTACGCATTATAATTCTTAAAATTTAATATAAAACTGGATTTAAAAAACATTTTGTATGTAATTCTTTAGGTACCACTTTACTATTTTGAAAAGGAGGACAAAAAGGAACACTGATCGACAAATAAAATTCAGCGAATTAATCTTGTATAATCATGTACCTTATTACTAAAATTTTT
>NW_011961868.1:0-2524 GCF_000949405.1 Vollenhovia emeryi
GCGGGCGCCCCTGCCGGCGGGCATGCCCCCACTCCAATCATCGCTCCACCACGTTTAAAACTATTTAGTTTAGTTGGCGCCATTTGATGATATCATTACTTTTGTAGAGAAGATAGTTTTGTAGTGAAGATATTTTTGTAGAGATGCAAAAAAGAAGAGTAACAAAATATGTTCGGTCGTTGGAGCTTATATTTGGTGCTTTTTTACCTTTTTTTAAAAAGGTACGTTTTTTAGGTGATATCACCCCTTTTGTAGTGTTAAACATCTCGTTATTTTATTACGAGAGAGAACCTTGAAATGACCGATTGTGTGATATTAAACGCCAGGGAATAATCGACGATTTTGCACGGAGCCTTCTTGCGTTCCATGATGCGCGGTCGCGTGGTGCACGAGACGTAAAGGCTTTTTTTTATTTATACCTCGTTACTCGTTACTGTCTCACTAGGTCCCTGTGTTATAGGTTAGGTAACATATAACTTATTCAAGCGAATAGATTTTTTGTTAAACAATGATACCATGCTGTTCTCTAATTTAGTCCGATTAGTGGAACATTGTCGGTTCGTACAAAACGCATATAATTTGTATATTATACAAATGTGTTCACGAATTGACAGTTCTAGGAGCAAATTCCAAAAGTGCAGAATTACTCCAGCATCCCCTCACTGACTCGGATCTCAACAACGGCTGATCCGACGAAGTTGAGACTACGCTTAATCGATAGCTTGGGTATGATTTGCATAATAAAAGTGTTTTTACTTTTCTTCTACGTGCCCTATGAGTAGAAATATTGCAATGCAAAGTCCACGGGTCTGAATTTTCGCGCAATTTTTAAAACGTCGTCGTCGTCGTCGTGGTCGACCAGGCCAGTGGAGGGGGAAAAATCTTTTTTACTTTTCTGTCGCAACGTGGCATTGGCGCTGCTGACGTGACTGATTACCGACATTACCGAGGTTACCTACGATGACATTATATACTTAGAATTCGATGTCCACACATCGAGTTCAAGGTATTGATACACCTAGACACCGAAAACTACGGAGCGCACTGCCTGGACGTCGTCATCGGCGACCTGGGATACATGGACATCCAGTTCAAGGTGATAATACACCTAGACACCGAAAACTACGGAGCGCACTGCCTGGACGTCGTCATCGGCGACCTGGTACACGTAGACATCGAGTTCAAAGTATTAACGGCAATCTGGGACACGTGGACATCGAATTCAAAGTATATAATGTCATCGTCGGTAACATCGGTAATGTCAGTAATCAGTCACGTCAGCAGCGCCAACGCGACGTTGCGACAGAAAAGTGAAATGGATTTTGGCCTGGTTGACCACGACCACGACGACCACGATGACGACGTTTCTTAAAAAAATTACGTGAAAATTCAGACCCGTGGACTTTGCATTGCAATATCTCTACTCATGGGGCACGTAGGAGAAAAGTAAAAATACTTTTATCATGCAAATCGTACCCAAGCTATCGATTAAGCGCAGTCTCAACTTCGTCGGAACAGCCGTTGTTGAGATCCGAAATTCTGGCCGTCAACTCTTGTACTCGCGTAAACTTACATGGTCGGTCTCGCGCGCGCGGTGCTAGCTGCGCTTACACTTGGCGCGAGACACTACCGCGTCTCGTGATAAAACCAGCTTCGCGAAGTTCCTCGATAATCGATAGCATCTCGTTGTCGTGAGCGTTGTGGCCGGCTCAGCGCGAGGCATCGAGCAATCGTAGGCGATCCACAAGCTCATTGGGATCGTCCCAGTGCACGTAATCGATCGCATTGTCGTTTAGTACCATAGAGTGAGGTAATCCTTCTCCAGATTTTGTCCTGGACCGAGTCTTCATTTCTCCGTCCAGCATTAACGGTGGGATTATGTGGTTGTATTTGTGTCCTCTGGTACCAATTTTCTGACCTCGCGCGCTGTAATTGCGCCTGTGCGCATTCGTCGCCAAAAGTATGCTCTTGTACTTGTTTAGATCATCCTTCGCGTACTCTTCATCGTCGGGAAGTCTATTGAAAATCAGCTCGTAAAGACCGGGCGTACCTTTGTATCGCACACCGTCGAGAATTATATTATCGTTGCTGTCTACATCGAACCGTTTACTGCCGAGCCTCATTCCATCCTTGTCGAGATGAACACCGTATACGAAATCTATGTCACTCTTTACACCACTCTTTTTGGCAGGGGGCCCGCGTAGAACTGCCTCGATATACACTACTCAAAAAAAATAGGGAACACTTTTCATACCCTAAAAATTGGGCTATTTTCAAACCACTGAAACTCGGCGAAAAATAATCGTAGACACAAAATTAAAAAAGCATTTTAAAGCTTGAAGTTTCAACTTTAAAACTCTGTCAATGATATATTTCGATATATTCATCTTCCTCGTTCTGTACTTTAAAAAAGGATACATTGTTTTGTTCCTTAAAATTACGTATTTTTGACACACTGTAGCTCGATAAAAAAATTTCTCTCGACAAATTTGATACAATTTCCACAATCTACGACATTTTACCT
>NW_011961869.1:0-2524 GCF_000949405.1 Vollenhovia emeryi
TATACTTTTTATAAATTATATATAGATATATATTTTATATATAGATATATATAGATATATATAGATATATATTTGGTCATTGAAGAAAACATTTTGTGACAGTTTTTTGAAATTTTATCATACAATGTATGATAAAATTTCAAAACATTCTTATAAAAGTACAAGCAACATGACAGGCCTATTTTTCTTGTTCGTCGTTGTCAGAACTTTCATTTGAGAAATCCGTTCTTAAATGTGTAACACAAAACACGTTTTCTGAAACAAATAATTATTAATTATTTACCTTACACTTATAACATTAATTTAAAAACTTGCAAGTTGTTAACGAAAAACAAATTTCATTTCCTCTACTTACTTCTGCTCATTTTTTAATCGAGTTGATGAATTGTCAAGCCAAGCAGCTATAGCCATTTTTATTTGGTTCTCCGTAGCTGACGACATGTGCATTTGTGCAGCTTCTGTAATGATAATATATATTTATATGAGTCTGTAAAAGTGAAAGATAGATGTGTTTTTCCCCAGTAGTGTTTTTATTTACTATGTTTATTTACTATATTAATTTAACATAACTAAATTTGAAATATTAAATGAAATGAAAACAATGTTGTAAAAAATTTCAATTTATAATCTAAAAAAGATTTATATATTAACAATTACTCACTATATATACAGGTGTTGAACATTAGATCTACAAATCTTTTTTTTCTTTTGACCCTTATAACTATATTGTGTTGCAACAGAATTACTTATTGTAGTGTTTAAAATATTAAACACATGAGACCGCACATCAGGACCTCCTTTTTGCTTTAAAAATTCAACCTGAAAAAATTGTTAAGTTAACAGAAATATATATAGTGTAAAATTCCTTACCATATGTATACCAAGTGTTAATCAACTAGTCTGAGCAATAGGCATAATTCAAATCGAACTTCACTCGGTGAGTTCGTTTGATTTATCAATTATACTTACAACTTCATCAAAAAACTTCTTTTTTTTTAAACAAGCGTCAAACTGCTCTAGATCGTTCGTAGTTTTTATAATGAACGTTTCATATAATTTATCTTTTGTTCGGTTACTCAACTGGCAATGACTTGTTTCTGTAAGAGAAACTTTTTTCTCGAGATTCGTAATTTTAGTCATTATAATTTCGTTCTGTTTTACGATTTTATTTTGCTTTGTCAGAATAAGCCTCAATACAGCTGAAAAAGATAAATATGACATAAAGTGTTTCGTACAATATTTTGCGTTTTACGTGTAAGCGTATAAGTGCATAAGTACAATGTGTTTAATATTATTTTAGTTCTATTTTTATTTGTAAAAATAACAAAATATCCAAAAAATAATTGATTACTATTGAACTTCTATTTACGTTTAACGTGATAAATTAAAATTTCATTTTAAGTCGAATAAATTTAGAATGATGCTTTCTGTATCGTAAAATAATGAATATAATATATAAAATACCTACTTGACAAGTTATCTGCACTAAACGATCCTTCTTGTTAAGTATCAGTTTGTGAATTGTCGTTCCTATTTTTAGCACCATTATCCGTATTTTAGCACCACAATCCAAAGTGACAGTATTGCCCATGTCCCATATTTTCTATGCGCGTGGTTTTTGGTGTTCCCAAAAGTGTGCGAGGATCTTTAGGAAAATCTATTTTTACATGTTCATTTAAAATAGCTAACAATGATTTTAAGCTGTTGTGAGGTACTTTAAATTCCTTAGCCCAGTTTTTTATTTTTAATTTAAATTGTTTGCCAAGCAATTTTTCTGGATTTTCCATATCCTCGTCATATATAGGTATTAACATCACAGCTGCTGTATGCATCTATTTCAGAATTTAATTCGCTATCGCTGTATTGATACTCTGTATCGAAATCCATTGCAATATGTTCATTAAAATGTTCGTTGTGTACTTCCTGGGCATTTGAGAGTTCTGTTTGACTGTCATTGTCTTTTGTTAAAAGAACATTATTTACTGTTTCTGTATAGATTTCCTCTTTGGGTCTAATTATAGCCGAGCTTTCGTGTGATTGAAACACAATAGAAGATATTTCTTCTAGTTCTCGAATCGTTTGTTTTTTTGCGCAACGAAATAACTCAGATTTACTAATATTTTCCTCAGGTCTTCTACGTCGCGGCATTGTAATCTTAATCAGCTTATTATGAAGAGTAAAAGTGTTTCCATAAGAATTCAAAGTACCTGCATATCTTGTATAAAAATAACCACTGGTTTTTAAATAAACAGTGTAACTACAATTATGCATGTTAGCAAATCAAGGAAATATACAGGGTGTACTAAAATCACCGGATATCCTTTTAATCGCAGATTCCTTAAAAAATTTCAAGAGGAAAATTCTAATAAAAAAATGTCGTGGCTATGGTAGTTTTTAAATAATAAGCGATTATATTTCACAAATGACAGGTCTGAGATTTCGCGCGCTCAGGCACGGCGATATGACGAGTGATAAAAGTGTTCCTATGTGTTTCGCGAGCGAGCGAGAACCAAAGTCACCGTTT